>NC_133430.1:41929502-42053820 GCF_011762505.2 Arvicanthis niloticus
GTAAGTCCTGAAGGCAGAAGCAATGCCTGTGAGGTTACTCCCTGAACCCCGAAAACTGTGAAGTCCGTGGGATGAAACACCACTGCTGCTCAGCTTTTAGATTCTCCTCTCTGTGCAAGAGGAGTCACATAATTACAGCTGAGAAACTGTTACCGGGTGTCTAATTAGTCTATTATCTGTAAGTACAAAAGAAAGAAAACCAGGATTTTATAATTCTGTATACATAATAAGAAAGACAGACAGAGACGGACAGCAAGCAAGCAAGCTCGATTTTAGAGGAACCCACAACATTAACTCCCAGCTACAGGGCTGAGGACACCTTTTGAAACAGATGAAAGCTTTGAACCTTCTCCCACTAGGGGAAAAATGCACAAAGCCTTGTAGAGGCCCCCTTAATATCCATTCAAAAAAGGTCTTTGAGGCTCCCTAGCTCTAGGGTGAGAACGGCCTCTTCCCAAGTGACACTGCCCAGAGATTTGGTACAATTCACATGCAACCAGGACACCAAAATCATTCCTCTTTCACGGCCTTCCTCTTCAGAACTAAGATGTTGGCCTTCCAGGTGACCTAGCTCAGGCCTGATTTTTACATTCTTTCATTCTCCTGGTCATGTGTTTTCCTTTCCCAACGCATAGGATGAAGTAATGTGCTTCAGAACTAACTGAGATCTGTCTGATCATTGGGATGTATAGAGACCAAACTTTCACTTGTCAGGGGTGTTGCAGAGATGGTACAAGGACCCAGGGAGAACCCAGAATGAATGGCCTCTGGAGTCTACTCCACTGGGAGAGTCCATGAGTGAAGTATACAACAAAGTCTTGAGATACAGCACATCTGACAAACCACTTGCCTAGCACAAATCAAGTCCTGAATCTGATCAATCCAGGTATGGTGGTTCATGCCTGCAATGCCAGCTCTCAGCCAATGGAGACAGGAGGCTCGGGAGCTTAGGGTCACCCTCTACTATAAGGCATGTTTAAGGCCAACCTGGGCTATAAGAGACCTTGACTCAAAAACAAACGAACAAGAAACTAGACCTTCATGGGCAATTGCCTAAGCCCTTCACTGAGCTGGCACTGAGGACAAAACACTATGTCTTCTGTGAGACTCATTCAAACACAGAACATGTATTCCTTTCATTGAAGCATTAATTTGGTCAAACTTCTTTTTAGCCACAGAGAAAGCCAATACCTTTCACTACCTAATGTCTCCATTCTTGGAAGCCAGAACTTCTCAGCCCATTGAAACCTGTGTCTTTTCCACGTGGGATGCTAAGGCATATCATCCACCATCCCTGGCAATTAATTTAAGAGCTCACTTATTGAGAACATATATTTTACACACAGCTTACCAGAGATAGTCAGGACTGAAGCAGCAATAGCCACTGCCCACATAGAAAAGACATGGTCTTATACCATCTCGACCATAACCATTTCTAAATGTTCTAATCCATTTCCATTCCTGTGAGATCCACATCTTTTTCCTAGGGGGGGGGGGGGAGGGCAAAAATATCAATTGTGTATAGGCCCCAAACATCTTCCGGATAATTCTTCCAGGACTTTATCGTCAAGTAGGGAGATGACAACTCATCCCAGGTGAAAAGTGAGATGTATCTGGATTATTGCCTCAAAAGATGCGGGGCAGAAAACAAGCAAAAGCATTGAAGGATGGTCCCAGTAGAGGCTGACCGTGAGGTTTCCCCAGAGAACACACAGTGTGCTCGCAGGAGCTCTGCAATCACACACCCCTCGAGGCGCTGGGGAAGCTCTTCCCTTTTTTGTACATTCATTATAATGGGTCTAAATGCTGCTAACTAGTTTCTGAAGTAATCTTGGAAAGTGTTTGTTTTCCACATTTTTAAATGCTGAGAATATAATTAGCTACTTAAGTTTGAATGCTAATACAGCAGTTTGTGTCCACAGTGAGCACTCTGTGTACAACACACCATACGATGCCAAGATTTTCCTCCATAATCACAACTTAACAAAAAACTGGCCACAGGCATCCTTCCTCTCTTACTGCCAAGCTCTGTTTTCAAGACTTAGCACCCCGTGACCCACATATGGGGACCCACCCCAGGTATAAACAGCCGTGAAGAGGTGAAAGGGGGAAGCTCCGAGGTGGCAACGGAGAGCATCATATGCCAGACTCCTAGATTACTGTGCCAGAGAATCCCAGCTGCTGCCTGCTGCCTGTTTTCTGCTTCTTACTTAGCAGTGGAAACACTGACTTGTAACTAGGCTCATGGCTGGGCCAGAATAAGGACAACATCTAAGCACCTCCATCAGGATGGGACTGTTTAACTAGGGGACACAATGCAATGAAAGTACACATTTTATGGGCAGCTTAGAGATGTGTCGAGAGTGAAACAGCCAGACAGAAAGTAACACCATGAGACTAGAGACATGACTCAGTGCTGCCGGGCAAGCGCAAGGACCAGAGTTCAAGTCCCGGAACCCATGTGAAAAAGCCATTCATGTTGGCATGCATTTGTTGTTCCAGCACTGGACAGACAGAGCCAAGTGATCCCTGGGACTCACCGGCTGACCAGTCTACCTTACTCAGTGGGTTCCAAGACTGCTTCAAAATACTATGAACAGCACCTGGGAGTCAACACCTGGGCTGAACTCTGGCCTCCACAAAAGCGCACATTCATACACAAATGTTATCGTGCACAAGCATACACAAAACCAACACTAAGCCCAAAGGTTAAGCTACCTGTGGACTGGCCTTATCTAAGAGACAGATAAGCTTCTAACTAGTTTAAACCATTGCTGTCTTGGGGTACCTGTCTATTATCACTTGATTTAGCCCTCATAATGATGAATTTATTAAATCTGTGTAACACTTCCGGCAGTTAGTTATTGCCTTCGCCATTTTATAGAAGAAGAAACTGGAGTATATTTCTGCAAGGTCCTCTCTCAAACAGGAAGTTTCCATATGGAGGAAGGAAAGTATGGCAGTGTCCAAGACCAGCATGCCCTGCTGAGGAACACTGACATTAGTGCTAACTACATTTTGTAAAGGGGCGTTACGTGGAATTTCCAGAGTTAAGCAGATAAGCACACCAATACTTAGTTCAGATATTTGATTTAAAGCTGGAAAGGAACCACACCCCAGTTCTGACTGAATAACACATCAGGTGTTTTGTTTGCCTGCTGAGTGGCTGCCTCTTCTGCTCTAAGACCTACACTCTCAACTTAACGACAATGACTGACATCTCCAAGCCTTGCTTTACAGCTTCATCTGAAAGTCTGCCGCCAGCACTGTGCGTCACAGTTAAAAGTTCCATAGGTGATGACGTGTGTGTGTGTGTGTCTGTGTGTGTGTCTGTGTGTGTGTGTGTGTGTGTGTGTGATGGCACATGGGAATCATTGTCTAAAAGGCCTCAAAGAATCCACAAGCCATCATCAAGGGCCCATGGTGTTTGGTGTTTGGAGTTATCTTAATAAATATTCTTCACCAAATGAAGAATTACATAGTATCTTGCTATAGTACCTGGCACAGAGCTAGGCATAACCAAGGTCATTTGTGGGAACTATAGAATATACAAGTCTCCCTCACCTCTTTAGTGTTTATATCAAAAATAATTTCAGCGTCATCACATCCATTCCTTCCATAAAATTCACAGTGAATACAGAGCACGTGTGTTAGCTTTTCTTGCCTGGGTATTGAACTGTTAAAAGAAGACTGACAGTCACCCCAAAACGTTTAAATTGTGGTCTTAATGAAGAATGTAGTCTAATCTTTTTGCCAGCATGTTTTTGAAGGAAGGTCAAGTTAATAGTGTGTTGATTTTTTGAGTCTTTGCAAAGAAGTGACAGATTGATTTTTAAGTACTTTTAAAAATATATCAAACACTAGATAATTAAGTTTTGACATTCAAACACAAGCTGGAATTCATTTCTATTTGTCTGGCACGGGCATTAGCTGTACTGTGCCCCAATAACTTTATTAAGACTTTTGAAGACAGCTATGGCTTAGATTTCCAGTGTTCCCGTGGAGGCCCACGTGGCTTGGTCTCTAGGGTGGTACAACTGGGGAGTTTAGAACCTTTAGGAGGTGAAGATTTTATTAGAGCAACACACAGCTAACTAATAACAGACGGAGGATAAAAATAAGGTTTCCTCCAGATTTTACTGGGTTGTCTCTAGAGATACAAATGTGCAACAAACAGCTCATAAGACCTTTGTCCACTTACAGGTCAAAACCCAGGAAGGAGTTACAATCCAGTGGTGAGGTCAGAAAGCAAGACATTTAACAAAGAGGAGTCTGGAGTCGCTTGCTCCACAGAATAAGCCAGAAGAGTAAAAATAAATACAGTCTTCCACAAAGATCAATAGACTTCAAGCCAAATGTTACTTAATAATAAAGGGAGGGTAGAGAGAAAGTGGTTAGCCTTTATTGGCATCTTTCCTGTGAGTGAATTTGGTGCCACAGTGCCATGATTTGGACCACAGCTACGGGAAGATTCTTTGGGTACCCTAATAATAATTAATACAATTAAAAATTCACATGGGCCTAAAGGGGCAGGATGAAGATGAATCTATTCATTTTCTCTCTATGGACATCAATTTATAGGGATATATATATATATATGACATGGTGCTATGGTATGCCCTAAATGTGTTTCTTAAAAAAAAAAAAAAAAAAAAAAAAAAAAAAAAAAAAAAAAAAAAAAACATTGTATCAAGTGTTAAATCTGTGCCAGATAACTCCATTTTATAAGCACACTGGGCTCACTCTAATGCCAAGAAGAAAAAAACAGATGCAAGTACTCACTGAGGTCAAAACTAAAAATCTAGGGTTTGAGTAAAGCTAAAGCTTGAAACAAGGTCTACCTACTCTGATGCCACTATTTCCTCTTAATCACCTTTACACTGTCGCTCCACCTGGAACTTTCCCACCCTCTGCTGGGCCCCCCATAAGACTAAAGGCAACTTGTAGAGGTGCTGACTTGCGTTAAAATGTGTGAAAACGGAAGCAACCAAGCAGAAAGATTCCCCTGCCACTCTTGAGGCCCTTGCTCTCTAATGGACAGAGCCTCGGGCACTCAGAGCAGCTGTTCACGCCTGAGGTCACGCCATTCCTCACGGACTCCAGATCACCGCAGAAAGAATGTGCAGATAGGGCAGGCACAAAACTAAATATTGACTCTGCCTCCAGAGCAAAGGTTAGAAATACAGTGGCTTCCTGCTAGAGAGAAGGCAACTGGGAGAATAGCCCCCTTGCCCATTGCAAGTTAGAGGAAGTTCCTTAAAGGAGAATTCCAGGTGCTGTCAGATGAGGAAATGGCCAGTGGTTTGTGCAATAAAAAAAAAAAAAAAAAAAAAAAAAAAAAAAAAAAAAGATGCTGTTGGACCTGAAAGTGACGCAAAGGCCAAACTGATGCCCTGGGCAGGAGGAGAAGGTTCAAAGGAAAGGCTCTGCTACAGAAGCATGAGTGATATATAACACACACACATATAACAGGAGCATCTAGGAGGTCTGACCAAAATGGTTTTTAATGAGCAACTATGCCTCCCTGGCTCAGCATGAGGTGCTGAGAAAACAGAAATGTTTCCATGGATGCCCATTCCCCAGAGGGAGAAGAAGAAGCAAACAGGATTGAAATGTCATAAGTTCACTATCAAATGGAAGTAAGTGAGGAAGGCTAGAGGCGTGTGGAGGGGTTTCCCCGGACAGCCTGGTCTGAGGGGGTCATTAGAAGCAAGCCTGAGACCTTTTAGCTGTTTAGTCTAGTAGGCAAGGGTAAGTGAAGTCAGGCTACAAAATTCAAGTCCTGGCTGGAGCACTTAACTGCTTAGACAGTCCACTTAACCTTTCTGGGCCTCAATCTCTTCTTGTATAAAATGGAAGAGAGGAACATATCTGCTCCATGAGGAAGTTATGAATAATGAAGCTAAGGGCAGAGTCTGGCATACAAATTTAAAAGCTAGAAAACAGCCCCTCTCCCTTATTGCTGTGTAGACTAAGGAAAACTCGACAAATTAATGACTGCAAAGACTTGGGTTAAGGATAATCAAAAGGACATTTGTCCTAACACAGCTCCATCTTAGATGTTTACGATCCATCAAGGCACCCAATTAAAGAGCTCTGACCAATATTTGTATATATAAGCACAGGAGCAGGTTTGGTTGGAACTATAATAAATTATATCTAGAGATGTAAAAGCAATAATGATCAGATTTAAAAAATTGTATCTGAAGATATAGACTTGTTAACGATCAGATAGTTATCATTATACCAATGGGTGAGATCACTTAAGGAGAAAGACTGGAGAAGAAAATCATGATCAAGTCCTTCTTGACAGTGCAAATAGACTCAGGAGAGGAAGAAGTAGCCAAGGAAAGTAGGAGACAGGAAGAAGTTACCAATGAGGATGCAGGACAATGAGCCACATATCAACCAGGTGAATGAGGCAGAAGAGTCAACCTCAGCCAAGGAACAAGAGCTGAGCATAGAAAGAAAATGGATGCAGACGTTTCTAGCACTTCAGAGCTTTCCTAGTGTCTACTGCGAGCTCACAGTGCTGGGATGAAACTGACCAAGAGTCATTCAGACAGCGACAGCACTGCTGTGACAGTTCAAGAGCTGATTAGGAGGCTCAGGAAGGCTTGAACCCTGGCAGTGGTCTCGCCCAGTGAGTGCCAGACAGCTTTTTCTAGCAGCTATGTGGATGGTGTCCATGGGAAGCATGATAATGCTACAATATGTAGTGACAATTTTAGAATTTTGGTTTCTTTTCAAAACACAGAAATATTATCAGAGTACGATTTCATTTTAATCCTGGGTGTGGGATATGGGGCTGCTACAGACTGTCCACAGCAGCTGACTATGATTTACCTCACGCTCTAGCAGGGGTGTGATTTTGCCAGCTGTAGAGAGTTTCTGTGATTATGTGATGTTTGGAATTCTGGGAACTTTTAGAGGGTCTATAAATTCTGGGGCGCCAAGAAGCTGGGTAGATAGATGGTTGTTGTTGGTTGTTATTAGTTGCAGTTTCTTAAGTAGTCACATGCACAAAAAGACACAAGAAGAAAAAGAAATTAGATATCCTGACAACGAAGACCAAACTTGCCCCCAAGGAAATGCAGCAGGAAGTGGTCTGATGATAACGTAACCCCTTTTCCAACCCCTGACTTTCCTTTCCTCTCTTTTATCCAGCGTTAGTGGGTTGAAAGGTGGAAGCAAAAGGACAGAGAAGGTGGATGGAAGAAGAAAAAAAACCAGCTCCAATTATATACCTACGCCCTAACCCCTCGAATCTGTGGATATGAACTACGTGGCAGACAAGAATGAAGGTTCTAAGCTGCCAATGAGATGCCAAAATAGAGATTATCCCAAATTATTAGATGAGTCCTAAGAAACCTTAGAAGGAGAAGAGTTGGAGAAGGTGCAACTCAGGGGATAAAAGTACCTGCTGCCAGGCCTGATGGCCTGAATCCAATCCCCAGGACCCACATAATGAAGGAAACCCAACTCCCACAAGTCCTCTGTCCTCCACATGTGTTATGGCCCATGGTAAAGAAACAAATACTAAATAAATGACTATAATTTAATTTAAAAAATAAATGGAAGGGGATAATAATGCAACAAATGAACGTGTGGGAAGACTCCAACCCATAATGCTTTGAAATGGAGCCATAAGGCCAGAACAGTGGGTGGCCTCTAGATAAGGCCACTAACTAAACAGACAGTGCCCTGGTGCCTCCAGAAAGGACACAGTTCTGCTGACACCTTGATTTTATCCCAGGAAGGTGCATATCAGATTCATGAACCACAAACAACGATAATGAATTTGCACACCTCTCTGCACCAAATATGGGGTAATTTGCTACATCAGCAATTAAGAAGCTGAAGTGTGTCACCAGCCTGCATTCATTGACCAACACCACCAACACATTTCTAAAAGATTGGTTTGTTCATGGGATGCTTGTATTTGGAAAAGTTACAATGTTACTGTTGAAGAAATACCTGTATATGAACCTGACCTGGAAATTACTGCCAGAAGAAAGCTAAAAGAATGGTCTTCCAATATCAAGTACCCTGGTCCTGCCTTCTCTTCTAGGATTCATCCCCCTATGCTGAGTTGTATTATTATTATTATTATTATTATTATTATTATTATTATTATTATTATTATTTCTGAGAGTTAGAATGTTTTTCATGATTCCCAGATCTTTATCCTACATATATTTGACATAAAAATGCCTGGCCCACCTGGCCCCAGTCCCAATCATGTTTGCTCTCAGAGTGTGCCTTCTGCATCTGGTTTTTACTCAAACAACTCATATTCATTGCCAAAAAAAAAAAAAAAAAAAAAAAAAAAAAAAAAAAAAAAAGACACAGGCAAGCAAAAGAAAAGTCACTGCAATCCCACCTAAAACAGACAATTGTACTTTGTGTTTTCAAATGTATCTTTTGAGAATGCTATGTTAATATATATGTGTCTGTAATATTTATGTGTCTGTTTTGTTCTTAAAATGTAACCACACTCCCATAAACCACTGTGCTCTTCTTACTAGGAAACAAACTAAGAATCCTCTGTAAATATAAACATTTGAAATATAATTCTTGAAGGCTACAAAGTATTTCCAATATAAGAATGATGCCATAGCCTATTGACTTGGCCTCTTTATCATGGGAGTTTCCCTTGTGTGCATCTTCCATCCTCCCTGTCTCCGTCCTCTTTTCTTGCTGACATATTTGTTCACTACCAACTACGAACTTTAGGTCAGTAACAACTACTGCCATAATCACCCTGGATGAGTGCTCCATGTTCAGGCCACCATCTCCTCTCCCTGGGACAGACTATAAGATCTCCAAGTCCCTCTAAAGAGAATGATACTGGATAATGTGGAGATCAGTGTGTGCTTAAAGCAGAGTAAGTCTAACCTTTATAAATGTTTATAGAAACAAGTAATATGTATCTATCTGATACATATGATAAGACTTTGGTTACTAAGAATAAAACACTCTGTATTTGCTATTACTTATAATATAGCTCTGTGTTCATTAATAAGAATAAAAGCCTTGTAGGGAATTATCCTGGTTTTTATTTTCAAGTGTCTACAAACCCAATTCAAGTAGCTTTCAGCAAAAACAAGGGGAAAAATTAACTCTTTCACATAACTTAAAATCAGATATAATTGAACCCAGAAGCTCAAACATTATCGCAAAGAATTTATACTCTGGACTGCTGGCTTTGCTTTCAGTGTGCCTAAGACAGTGGTTCTCAACCTTCCCAATGCTGTGACCCTTTAGATCCTCACGCTGTGGTGACCCTCAACCATGAAATTATTTTTTGTTGCTTCTTCATAACTGTGATTTTGCAACTGCTATGAAGCATAATGTGAATATTTGTGTTTTCTGATGGTCTTTAAACAACACCAGGGAAAGGGGCATTAGACTCCCAGAGGTGTCACAACCCTCAGGTTGAGAACCACTGGCTTAAGGTAACCACAACATTGGTAAGATTCTGTCATTGTGGTTTCAAGTCCAGTAAAATATCGCACCTTCATTATGTTCCTTCCCAAGTCTCAGAAGTGGGTCTTACCCAACCACTCAGGTAATAAATTTGTTTTGGATGCTGGTCCTTCTTGTCCAGAGAATGGACAGACCCACTGACATGGATACAGCTGGATCTTTGGCCTCTCATTCTACATACTAAAGTCAGTACCAAAAGGTGGGGTGAAATTACCAAAAGAGAAGTGAACACTGTAGTAAAAACAGTAGATATCTTTGAAAGGGTGGAACCTTCTAGAATGGTGATATTAACTTTTAGAGGTCACAAACCCCTAAGAGAGGGGCTGAAGAGATGGCTCAGTGGTTAGGAGCACAGACTGCTCTTCCAGAGGTCCTGAATTCAATTCTCAGCAACCACATGGTGGCTCACAACCATCTATAAAGGGATTCAATGTCCTCTTCTGGTGTGACTACAAACTCCTGAGAGAATTCAGCCTAAGATTTTTACAGAAGAAACCAAGCAAAAACCTACAGAAAAGCCAAAGGTTTGACATACAAAACATTTGTGGGTGGGAAATGTATTTCCTTCACATTGGCAGAATATAAAGAAAGCTTATAAAGAGTTGTGTTTCCTGCTTATTCTTGATGCAAGCATCAATTTGGATTTCAGGAACAAAGATCGAAATAAATCCAGATGCCTCCCCTAGGGGGAAAAGTTCTGCTCAAAGGTAAATCTCAACAAGGTTCGAAGATGTTTGATTTGAACAAGCTGACATTGTGAGGTGCTTTAAGATAGAATTAAAGTCATCTTTAATATTTAATCAGTGTCTCGTTTTGTTAGCAGCTATTCATGAAAACGTGACTTTTAAGCACAGAGAGTAACAGTGAATTAAAACTCCCCTCTTTCACCTTGACAGACAGCTCCTTTCAGAGGAAACAAGAATGGTCCAAGACATATGCATTTACAGAGCACTGTTCCCTTTGTCCTCAAACCTATGAGATCATCTTTGGCAATGACTGTATCATTGATGCACTGATGTCAGCAGAAGAGAGATTAATAATCCATGCCTTAATTTAACCTTCAAATGAGTTGTGTGGTTTCCAGAAGTCTGCAGAATGCTGCTATAGAAAGAAAGGCCAGTTGATAAGGCATACCGGACCCTAGCACACAGGAATCATCTTTCTAACAATGAAATACATATAATTATCTTCTTCATTGCAGGGATATGATCCAAAAATTATTCATCATGATGAGTGTTAGGAAATAAGAGTAAGTAGTAAATAAACATATGTACATGCATATTCACATACATACATATATATGAAAAATCAATAATTTTTTCCTGTCAGTTGGTACTATGTTTCCTATTTCTCTACAGAAAATAATTTTTAATTTGTTCTTATAGTTCAGTCCCTTCAGGTTTTTCATATTATCCAGACACAATGGTATATATCTAAGGTCCCAATACCCAGCAGGATGAGGAAGAATGTTCATATAGCCAGCATAGGCTATACATCAAGATTCTGTTTCAGAATAAAAGAATATGTATACTGGTTCTTTTTTATGTTTAATTTTTATTAGTTCTTTGAGAGTTTTGTAGAACATGTTTTGATCATAGTCACCTCTCCTGAATCGTTTCAGAGATACCATCCTGGTTATTTTTAATGTTGGGGTTTTATATGCATGTGTGTATGTGTTTAAAACATTATATGTATATTTTAAATATACATCTTTGGATATTAGCTTCTTGTTCCCTTCACTGCTGTCTCTCTCTTAGCCAAAGACCTAAAGCTATATTCATGCATCAGTTTTATAACAAAAGGCTTAGATTTTGTTCACCATCTGTCTCTCTTTGCTGTCCTACTTAAGAAATTCAGAACATGCCAGGAGCTAGTAAATAAGAAGTGTGGAGGGAACAGGTTGGTTCAGATCACATACCACCAATAAACCATGTAAGGATTTGGATCTAATTCTACTCCTGGTGGGAAATGATTCGCAGGTTTGACTTGAATATAACAGGGCCTGATTCATAACAAGGTAAGTTTAAAGTGCTTACCTAGCTGTTGTGGCAGACTAGGCTGGAAGGAGAAGGTGGAAAGAAAGATGAGTTAGAAAATCCAAGAGAGGAATAAGAGTGGTTTAGTACTTGGCCGACAATAACAGAGGTGCAGCCAAACCGACAGGGGTGTGTGTGTAAGAGAGAGAGAGAGAGAGAGAGAGAGAGAGAGAGAGAGAGAGAGAGAGAGACGCCAAGATATTTGGCTTCAACTTTACCCAGCCAGGGAATGATGGAAGAGAGGCAGGTGGGGTGGGAGGAAGAACTCAGAAGTCTGACTTAGTCATTTCATGTCAACTAGAGATATTTAGTGAACTCCCAAGGGAGGATTCTGACTACACAATGGCTCTGGGCATCAGGTCAGTGCTGGAGATTAAAAGGTCATCCCAAGACCACTAAGATCATGCCCAGGGACTACACATACAGGATGATCCAACATGGAAGGCTTTGGCTCCACCAACACTGAAAAAAAAAATAAAACAAAACAATAGGTTTTTTTCTGTACTTTCTCTGGGTGCAGAGCTCATGCTTTTTCTGACAGTGAAGGGTTTTCCTGGCAAAGAAACTTTGGTTGGGCCTGAGCTTCAAAGGCTTCCTTCCACACCTCTTTAAAAAAAAAAAAAAAAAAAAGATCCCTACAGAGAAATCAGTGCCTGTTCATATCAAACAAATTCTAGTCTCTTGTACAATTTAAAAGATGTCCATAGGGTTTACATTTTTTAAAGCATAAATATTTATTATTATTATTATTATTATTATTATTATTATTATTATTATTACAAGGAGAACACCCACGATATAAAAGAACAGGCATGCCATTCCATGGGCAGGTGCCAATCCCTGACACTATTACTAGTGCCATATTGTATTTGCAAACAGGATCCTAGCATAGTTGCCCTCTGAGAGGCTCTACCAAGCAGCTAACTGAGACAGACACAGATGCTTACAGCCAGACATTGGACAGAGGTCAGGAACCCCTATGGAAGAGTTAGGGAGAGGATTAAAGGCCCTAAAGGGGATGGCAACCCCACAGGAAGATCAACAGGGTCAACTAAGCTGGACCTCTGGGAGCTCCCAGAGACTGAGCCACCAACCAAATATACAGACTGGTCCAAGGCCCCCAGCACATATGTAGCAGAGGGCTGCCTTGTCTGGTCTCAGTGGGAAAGAATGCACCTAATCCTGCAGAGACTTGATGCACCAGGATGGGGGGGGGGGGGAGAGATTTGTGGAGGGGGGTCTTTCCTCTAAGAGGTGAAGGGGAGGGGAGAGAAGTCGAGGGACTTTGTGAGGAGGGACCAGGAGAGGGCACCATTTGAGATGAAGATTAGATAGATAGATGATAGATAGATGGATGGATAGATAGATAGATAGATAGTTAGATAGATAGAAAGAACAGGCATGACTACCCTGACATTCTGGAGGAACATATTCATTTACATGCAAAATAATAGGAACTGGGTTTCTCTTAGACTTGCTTCAACATACTGAGTTGCAGTGAATCTGGAGTTCTCCAGTTGTGTGTAACTTCTCCATTGCACTGCAGCAGGCGAGTTTGAAGATGAGGTTGCACTGGGCAAACCAAAACTGAATGAACGAGCCTTCCTCTCATGAATATCTAGTTTGCCTGCTGTATTTGTTTGAAGTCTCAAGCAAGTTCCTCTCTTCAGCTTTGTTCTCAGTCTATCCTGGGGGGGAGAGGGGAATCAAAACTCATCAAATGATAATCTTGTTTTCTTCCCTTTATCTCTGTTTAAAATTAAAATTTTGTGTCCTCAGTCACAGCATAATCATAAGAGTAGACCATATTTTCTTTAATTTCTACCAATGCTAAATTGTACTCCAAACCTGAAACAGAGTCAACAACCTATATATGTTGTTATGTATTAACATATGCCAATAAGACACTTTAAAAAAAAAAAGTCTATGATCACAGCCAGAGAAAAATAAATCAAGCTGGAAACTTCTTCCCTGCTGATGATATTTTAAATGGTTTTGGTTTGTTTTATTTTGTTTTGTTTTGTTGTTTTGTTTTGCTTTTCAAGACAGGGTTTCTCTGCGTAGACCTGGCTGTCCCAGAGCTCACTCTGTAAGAGGCTGGCCTCGAACTCACAGAGATCCACCACCTCTGCCTCCCAAGTGCTAGGATCAAAGGTGTACACTACCACCACCAAACCATAAGACCTCATAGTTACAACAACGTGCTATGCAGGTTGCTGGGGAACAATTGTCAATTGTCTTGCTCAGCTGTAGTATGCATGTGTGTATAACACTATTGACTAGCCCACAAATAAGCCCACTGAGGCAATAGTGACAAGTCTGTTACAGGAGTAACCAACCACATACTTACCGGATCTGAGGCCATTCCATAGGCAGAAACTCACATTTGATACTGTAAACCTGGTCAGGCGTTCAGAGGCCCTAGTGGAGAAACCGCTGTTCTTGTTTTGCTAAATGGATATGATACACCCATCAAAGTACCTTCTAAATAACTATGTGTGTGCCCATAGAACAGTGTTGCTGTCAGCTTCGGTCAGAGAATCTTCAAGTGGGCAATGGTGATTGCAGAAGCCCGTAATTGGTTGAATTGATGAGAGTAGTGAGTGCTGTGTGCTCAGTCACAGATGGGACATCTGTATCACCCCTGCGAAGGCTCAGGGAAATTACATAACAGGTGTGGAAAGGCTGTAAAAGGCAGAGAAGCAGCTGAATAGGCTTGAAGACTGACTGGACCATGACATAGCCATGGCACTCTAAAATTCACAGCAACTGTGATTATCCGCATTAGATCTACACAAGACTGTACCCACTACCCACCAAACATCCTGTGAAAGATAGAAAAATCATAAGTTGATCCCCTGAACCCTACTTTAAAGCAAAGACATAAAAACCTGTAAGTCAAACACTGTGTTGCCTCAGTCCCAGGAAATTAGCTGACCATTTGAACAGATGGCCCTAACTAAACAAATCTTAAGATTCATGGTGTCAGGATGCTATGGGCCCGAGATTAGCTTGGCCGGACTTTGAACTAACAGCCCTGAGACAGTTGGTGCCAGGATGCTAAAAGTTTGAGATAAGCCTGACCCCCTTGAACTGGAGCTCATGATATATAGTGTGAAACTACTTCGAAATAGCCAATTATAAAGTGACACACCATGCATCTTAGGAATTTGAGATCAAATGTATCCATGACCTAGTGACCTGTTCTCCCTCCTTCCCCCTTCCCTAACTCCACTCTCAGCCTTCCCTCTTCCCTAACTCCACCCCCACCTGGTTTGTAGATGCCCCCTTAAAAGCTGTAAACTTCTTTTGTTCTGCTGCTGAATTCCGCTGCCCCTGCGCGGGCTTGAAGGAAAGACAGCCCTGGCTAGCCAGTAAACCTCTTGCAATTTGCATCAAGTTGTGTTTCTCGTGAGTGATTTGGGGTGCGTCTGCAGTTCTCCACGGATTGGTGAGGTCCTTTTCATTTGGGTTTTACATTTTGGTTCCCTGACCGGGAAACAGCAGCCACCCCCACACTCCCAGAAACAACCTTGGAGGTAAGGGGATCCCCAGTGTGAGTGAGTGAGTGCATGAGCCGGCCGGCGAGTCCATTGTCTGTTTGAGGTGTGTTTAAAATAATCTGTATTCGGTCCGAAATAATCTGTACTCGGTTTGGAGTATTCTGTAAAGCACCGGCAAGTCAGTTGTCGGGTCTGATTCTGTATCTGTACCTGTATTCTGTATTTGGGAAAGCGCTTTTTGGTTTTGCAGCTGCTTCACTGGTCGTAATGACTGGGAAGCTGTAGTCGGCAGACGTGCTTGGATGGCTACAAGCTGCCAACCCTGGAGACGTCCGGGGGGGTTAAGGAGGGCCAGAGGTGTCTGGTGAAAGCCTCCTATCTGAGGAAAGAGGATTGCGGTCTCCTTCTGAGAGGGGAGTCTTGCAACCCCCTTCCATCTGAGTCGGTTGTGTGGTTGGGGAGCACTCGGTGTAGCCAGTGTGTTTCAGGTTGTTTGGTTTCTGCTTGCTGTTTTTGTGTTTTGTCCTTGTTGTGCACGTGATGAGGAGACTCTTGACTGCTGGAAGAAGTTAGAGAGACTTGAGGGGCTGCAGGGCTTTACTCTGCAATATTTGGTGAAAGGAACAGAAAGTGAGTGAGAGAGAGAGAGAGAGAGAGAGAGAGAGAGAGAGAGAGAGAGAGAGCTAAAACAGTGTGCTCTCAGGCGTGTTAACAAAAGAAAAGGCTATTTCAGAGCCCTTCTGGGAGCAGGAGCAAATTAGGAGGTTTCTCTCTGGCTCCTACTGAAGAGAATTCTTAGTTATGCTTTCTCTATCTACTGTGTGTCCTTGGCGCGCCAAATCTGTCCACGTGTCTGTCTTTGTTTCGTCGGAATGAATAAATGTTCTATGTTTCATGTTTTAAAACAAAAAGGTTAAAACTTCTGGCTTGATTTAACTTAAAACTCTCTTAAAGGATAATCTTAATTTACACAATAGAAGCTGATAAATAAATTACCTTGCTCTGGGGCTGGAAATAAGGCACACCAGAAAGAACCCTGGCAGGTATGATTATTTGCATAAGCTGCTCTTGGAGGGGGCCAACAAGTTTTTTACTTCTATGGTAAAAAAATTGATGGCTGTTTTCCTAGGAAAATTTTTTTGTGACCGTGTTTATTAGCTTATTAGGCTCACAAATGACAAGGTGCTTTCTTTTGAAATTACAGCTAGAAAAAGTAAGAAAGATTTGTTTGGATGAATATATAAAATGTACATCTACTTCACTTTTGTTTCTGACTGGTTTTAAAGTACTAAATGTTCTATGTGTCTTGGTTATATGTTATTAACCTATAAGTTAGTTATTAGATATGATTAAAAATTACAACTTTTGGTAACAAAAAGCTAGATTAAAATTGGTAACTCAGGGTTAAAGTCATTCAGAGATCAGATATATAAAGATAAGATTTAAAAACAATGTCTCTTTAGTGAGATATTAAAAGCTGCACTATCATACATTCAGATATAAAAACTGGCAGCCGAACTATGTAAGATAAAAGTAATGTACTTGCTGTTAATTAAAAAAAAAATAGATTGTTTACATTGTTAAAAATTGGTTTTGTTTCCCAAAGTTATGGTTATACTCTAATATTGCAAAAGAAACTTAAAAATATAAATTGCCAGTATTCCATTGAATTTTTGACTCACCCATGTTTATGGTTGAGAAGAGGATCGAACAGGTGGAGATGATTGCAAAAGTAATAAGAAATAAAAACAGCTGTGGCACAGTACAGGCCTGCTGCCAACTTTATTTGATACAGTGACGGAGGCAAATTTAGCCTCACCAAGATTGAAAAGGAGATATTATTAGAAAGTTTTGCCTCAAGAAATGGTTAATAGCTCTCTGAAAGGAGTTTCAATGCAAGTCTTTGTTCTCATAAAACGAGCTTTAAAATTTTGGGGAGTGCTTGTTGCTCCAGAAGACATTCAAAAGCAATATCTTTTCAATACTTGAGACACCAGTTATATTCCTAAACGAATTGTGGCACAGAAAATTCAAAAAAAAGAAAAGATAGTTTACTTACTTTAAATGATTTCAGAAGCTTCTAGGAGATGCTAATTAGATAACAGCTCACCTTAGGCTCACCAGAGGAGGACTTAAGCCTCTGTTTGATGTTCTCAAGGGAGATGCAAATCTTAATTCCCCTTGACAATTAACTGATGAAGGAGAAATAGCTTTGCAGAAAGTAGAGGAAGCTGTTAGTTATCAATAGATACATTATACAGACTGGTCAATTGTTGGCTGTTTCACAACAGTTCTTTGGGAAAAGGGACCATTAATATAGATTCATATTTCTTTATCTCCAAAGAAAGTTTTAACACCCTGTTTTAAAGCTGTTGCTGTGTTAATACAGACTTGTAGGTCAGGGTTACAAAAGTATTTTGAGAAGAACTTAATGAACTGTTCCTTATTCCAAAGAGCAATTAAATTGGTTATTAAAGAATACTGATATTTGGCCTATCATATGACCAACTTTCTAGACAAATTTTGTAATCATTATCCAAAAGACAAGTTGTTACAATTTTTCTATACATGCTTTTATATTTCTTATAAATTTACACATGCAGCCTATAGTGTATATACTCTATTTACAAACGGCTCATCTAATGGGAAGACAGTATATGTAATTGGATCCTCTTCAGTTTCCCCCTGCTTCAGCACAAATAATTAAGTTACGTGCTGTAGCCACTGTTTGAAATGCTGAGGAATGAAGCTTTCAATTCCTATACTCGTAGCCAGTAATATAGCTCATGGTTTATAATTGCTTGAAATTGTTCCGTATTTAGATATTGCTAATTCTCAAATTTTACAAATACAGTTTAATTTAAGAAACATGTACTTTTCCTTAATTTTATAAGACATTTGAAAGCTCATGCTGGATTGCCTGGATCCCAGGAAAATGTCACAACAGATTTATATACTAGGCAGATTATAGACATTCTTCCTTCTTCTTGTTAGTTCTTCTTGAGACAGTGGAGGGGGAAGAGCCTTGGCAGGGGTTAGGACCTTGTTTTAGGAGATATTTAAAGTTGCTAAATAAAAAAGTTTACTTGTCTAAGTTACTATACCACTGTGGCTGGCCTGCTTTCTCTGATCCTCTGAAGCCAGAAAGTGCAATTTCTTCAATTTAACACATCCTGAAAACAGCCAAGGATTAAATAAACAGCCTTTGTTCTATCTCATCAGGAACTGCTGGGTTCTAACTATGCCTGCTAGTCTCAGGTTGCAGAAAGAAAAGACATTTAGAAGAAGTTGTTGTAGAGTTTATTACTAAGTGTGAAAAGTTTCCTAGGAAAGCTGTTTAGGGAGAGAAGTGGAAAGATCCTAAGTGGAGAAAAGGAAAACATATACCGTAAGTGGAGATAGGTGAAAAATTCTATCCTATCTCTCCATTGTATCTGCCTGTCATCTCTTTGTCCTCAGTGCTTGTATATCTTTCAGAATACATAATCACACGTGACAGGGTTCATCACAGGCTCACACCTTGGGTCAAATCATGGGATGAGGTGGAAGTTTGCAACAGAGAATGTTTACATGCACGTCCATTGGGAGTGATTGTCTGGCTGGACATCCATTGCCTAATAACAGTCCAGTTACAGAAGAGCTTAATCATCATTGATATAATTTTAGAAATTCTTATAGGATCATCATTAGAACTAAGAAGCCATCTATTTGTCTATATAGCATCACCACAAGATATTATATCTTCATGGATCTGCAGAGATCTGCTCCAAAGGTGCTGTTGCTTGGTTATTGTTACACATGTTTAATTATAATGGCTTGAGACAGTAACTTGATATTTCTAGAGAGTATATAAGTCAAATTACAAAAACTTGTTCTCAGTGACCTCAATTTTTTTTTTCATAATGGTGTTAATACTTGAGAACCTATGCCTAATCAATTATGACAAGTGGATGTTACTCATTTCTGATTTTAGAAAATTAACATGTACATGTGACTTGACACCTTTTCAGGCTTTCTAGTTACAACTGCTTTAACAGGAAAAACAACTAAAAATGTAATTAGTTATTGCCTACATTATCTTTCTATGCTTGGTGTTCCATATCAGATTAAGATAGATGGAAACTGGCTATTATAGTCAGACATTTGAGATGTTTTGTTGACAATCTAATATTACCCATATTACTGGAATTCCTTATAATCCTCAAATACAAGGTATTGTGAAACAGATACTATGGAACTTTAAAATAATACCTTCATAACTATCTGAGAGTGGGAGGAGCGGCTACTAGTGCTTTTGCCCTGGTTCTTACAAGGAACACTGAAACATCAACTTTTGAAAAACCAAAAGAGGAGTAGTTATACACCCTGAAGGGGTTCCCTAGGGATATTCTTTATCATGCCTTGTGTGTTCTCAATTTTCCAAATCTGGTTGCACATGGCAAATCTGCTGCTGAATGCCTTTGGCACCCCGAGACCAATAAAAACTATGTAACAGTTATGTGGAAGGACCTTCTTACCTTTAAATGGAATGACTCAGACCCAGTTCTCATATGGGACTGAGGATTGATATGTCTGTTTGATACCAAAGAAGCACAACTATAGATGGCTGCCAGAAAAATTAGTGAAACAAATAGATACTTCCACAAAGCCAGACCTAACTATAGATAAGATAAATAACAATTGACATCCAGGGAAGAGAGATCTCCCTGAGAATTCCCTTCTTTTTCCTTTCCAGATAAAATAAGGCCACCCGTGATATCTGCTGTTGGAAGTTCTAATTCTGATGCCAGCTTCAGGACTTCTACCACTCAGAACTTCGAGGGGCCATTGACAAGGACATCGAGCAGCTAGAGATTGACATCACTAATCTGAAAAAATGCTTTGTTTTGCTGTCTGAAGTGGTTCCCCCCCCCCCCACACACACACAGAGGGCTAGATCTGGCCTTCCTTCAGCAAGGGACTATGTTCTGTCCTCAAGGAGGATTTCTGTTTTTATACTGACCATACTGGGGTAGTTAGAGATAATATAGCTAAGATCAGAGAGAGATCAAAATGACAAAAGAAATAGTGAGAATGAGTGGGAGGGTGGCTTAAAAAACTGGTTCTCCGCCTCTCCTTGGCTTACCAGCCTTCTCCCTTCCATCCTGGGCTCTGTAGTCGTCTCCTTCTCCTTTTGACTTTCAGCCCTTGGGCCTGTAACAGACTCACTGGCCTTGTAAAACAACAAATTGACTCCTTGGCATCTAAACCTCTACAAGTATATTATTATAGACTTGATCTGGCTGATAGAGACTTGGCTGAGACTTGCGTTGACCTATCTCCTTTAAGAACTGCATAGAACTCAGATCTATGCACGCTGGTTCACATGACATAAACACAGCGTGGGTACCTGCAAGGGGTGTGTGACGAAGTACTGCAGGGGGAGGACCCAAATTGTCCACATCTGAGTCCCCCGTGAAGCAAACCTGATTGCATAGAGGTTGGTGTTAATTTCTTGTGTCTCAAAGCTGCTGACTAGGACCCTCAATATCCTATGAAGCCCATGAGACATTTAACCCTCTCCTCCCCCAAAGACACTATTTCTAATGATAATGGGAGGATCAGGTCAATCTTCCCCCCTCTGGTTAATGCCCGCTCATGTATCAATGAGATTTACAAATGTCTGCTTTCTCAGACCAGTCTCCTTAAAATTGTTTAAAAAAGAGATGCTGGGAGCCAAGACTTCCTTCTTCCTGAGAACTAATGTCAGCCTGAGTTAAAAGGACCTTATCAGCTACCCTGCCTGAGAAAAAATTAGCAACTTGAGCCTAACAAATGTTTTATTGCCCTCTTGCTCCAGAAAGTGGTTTGGGCTAAGAAAATGATGATTGCTAAGGATTTAAAAGCTGACATTGCCAATCCCCACTGGTATCCTCCCAGATGGGGCCCCTCCTTGTTCTCCTCCTATTACTCCCTCTAGGACCCTGCTTCCTAGATCAATCTGTAGCTTTTCTCAGAGAAAGGGTGAACACAGTACAAATATTGATACTCAGACAACAATATCAGTCTATACGTCACCGGGGCTTGCAGATGAATCTAGTGATACTACGAATTAAGATTCTAAGATTAGAAACTTACATAAAAGAAAAAAAATTGGGGAATGAAAGATAGAAAAATCATAAGTTGATCCCCTGAACCCTACTTTTAAAGCAAAGACATAAAAACCTGTAAGTCAAACACTGTGTTGCCTCAGTCCCAGGAAATTAGCTGACCATTTGAACAGATGGCCCTAACTAAACAAATCTTAAGATTCATGGTGTCAGGATGCTATGGGCCCGAGATTAGCTTGGCCGGACTTTGAACTAACAGCCCTGAGACAGTTGGTGCCAGGATGCTAAAAGTTTGAGATAAGCCTGACCCCCTTGAACTGGAGCTCATGATATATAGTGTGAAACTACTTCGAAATAGCCAATTATAAAGTGACACACCATGCATCTTAGGAATTTGAGATCAAATGTATCCATGACCTAGTGACCTGTTCTCCCTCCTTCCCCCTTCCCTAACTCCACTCTCAGCCTTCCCTCTTCCCTAACTCCACCCCCACCTGGTTTGTAGATGCCCCCTTAAAAGCTGTAAACTTCTTTTGTTCTGCTGCTGAATTCCGCTGCCCCTGCGCGGGCTTGAAGGAAAGACAGCCCTGGCTAGCCAGTAAACCTCTTGCAATTTGCATCAAGTTGTGTTTCTCGTGAGTGATTTGGGGTGCGTCTGCAGTTCTCCACGGATTGGTGAGGTCCTTTTCATTTGGGTTTTACACCTGTCATGGAAGGGAAGGGAGCTTATGAGGGCCCACCCCCTCCTGATGACATATACATAGTTGGTAGTTACTAAGAGAGGGGGCATGTACTTCAGTAATGGGATGGTTTGAATATGCTTGGCCCAGGGAGTGGCACTGTTGGGAGGTGTGGCTTTGTTGAAGGAGGTGTGTCACTGTGGGGGTGAACTTTGAGGCCATCCTCCTAGCTGCCTGGAAAACAGTCTTCTGGCCACCTTCAGATCAAGATGTGAAGAACTCTCAGGTCCTCCCTCGCCATGCCTGCCTGGATGCTGCCATGCTCCTGCCTTGATGATAATGGACTGAACTTCTGAACCTGTAAGCCAGCCCCAATTAAATGTCCTTTATAAGAGTTTTTTTGGTCGTGGTGTCTGTTCACAGCAATGAAAACCCTAAGACAAGTGGTATAACCACTACTAAGGGTATGTCATAAACATCCCCTCCCCCACCCTCCTGTAAGCAACCCTAATTAAATTCCTTGAGAAAGGGGTAGGGAGTCAACAGGAATGAGATGGGAACAAGAGAGGATAACAGTGGGTGACTATGATCAAAATGTATTATACATATATGGAAATATCACAGTGAAACTCATTATATATGGCATATACCAGTGAAAAACTAAAAAGACAAAAATTCTGCATGAAGCATACAACAGTACTCTGTGATACCTACTTTTAATGGCTTATACTAATGTTAACTTTTCTACTAAGGTATAAAAAGAAGTTCTTGCTTAACTTTTGTCCAACTCAGCAGTCTCTTTAAATCTAAACACTAAGGTCAGAGTAGACTAAAGTGCACAGCGCTCCAGCCCATTGCAGCAAACTATCCCCAGAGCCCAGTGTAAATCCCATTCTTTAAACAAGTGCATTTGATGAGTGTGCATTGAATATTGGGCACTAAGGTTCTTGGGGAACGGCAGCAAGCTAGACAGAAAACCTCTACACACATGGGCTCCTGTTCCAGTCGGGGAAACACACGAGCCCAGCAAACAAGTATAGGGGATATTTTTGTACAATGACACATGTTAAGAGAAAAACATGTTATAGTAAACCAGACAAATAACAATAGATTTGAGTTGTCTCAAAGACAGGTGTAGACAGGGGTGAGGGTTTTCAATGAGTGTGACACTGAGCCCAGATCTAGGTAAAATGAGGAGAAATAAGACCTCCCATCCCCTAGCAGAAGCCATCAGTCTCTGCCTCCACTTCTCCTGCACTTACACCCTTTATTCATTCACTTGACAAATGCTTCTCAAGTGCTTGCCACTCCCACATGCTCTGCTAGGGCCATCCCATGTTTCTCTCTGCTCCGACTTAAAAAACTTACAAAAGACAGAGACTGGGTCTTATTGATCTTTGTGGCTCTTTTGCTGCCGGGTGCACTGAGGTATTCAATGGAGAGGCAAATACATGTCTCAAACTCAAGTACATCCAGGAGTCAAAACCGCACTTTTCTTGCTGCCTCAAAAGTCAACATAGACCTCTCAAGAGAAAATCAAGGCTGTGTAGGCTCCTTGGAGCACTCAGCATCGTAAATCAGGTTAGGCCCATTGGGAAATAAAGGATTAGACTAAGAGGAAATCTTTGATTAAAAATGTACTTCATTATTGAATAGTCTTTGCTAGACAGCAAGCATAAACACACAAGCAATTCAAAGCATCCCAAAGGCAGGTTAATACAAACGGACTCTTTTGAAATCACTCGTAACAGGTGAGTCACTGATCCTAAGTACACAGAATGTCACACTGTGTGAGACTCTTGTCAGCACAGCAGCTGTAAGAAAACTGAAAATGAGTGACATCACCTACCCTACCCTACCCTCTGGTTTTGTTTTGTTTTTTTAAGTCTGTTTTCCCCCTTTTCTCCATGCATGATTCTCTTTCTTGGTGCCTAGCAGGGAAAAGAGGCTTTTTTTCCAAATTGAAAGAAAGAATTGGTAAATCCTTAGTCTCCTAGTATGGAACATGCATCCAGAGAAGTAAAACTAAATCATTAACTGACTGGTCAAAACTAGTTCTAAAATGGTATTATTCCTTCAAGACAAACCACTTCCATAATCATACATGACATTCATGAATTTGCAATTGAATTTCACCGACATCCTTCATAGGAAACAAGTCAAATGCATTCCCAGCAATTTTCTGCCTTTATTATAGTTTGTCAAATTGCAGTGAAAATCCTCTCATTTTCCCTAACCACACTTTTTTAGGCAATGCAGATAATGCTCTTCATGTAAGCTTCTGTTGTTGTTGTTTTAAAGCTCAAACATCTTTTCACCTGAGAAGCACAGAAGGGTTGGTTTCCTCGGCAACATAATTTGCTTCCAGTTCAATGGAACATTGAGTTCTTTTTCACAGGTTCCCCACATCAAGTGACCAATCTCTGCTCAGACAACCCCACTTCCCTTTGTAAAGCGCAGTGGAAAAAAAAAAATCTGTTTCTAAGGTGTTTTTGTTACAGTTAAATGAAACAAATATTGATTTTAATGCTTTCAATTTTTAAGCTGCTGTGAATTCTGGGTTTTTTTTTTTTCTTCTGAAATACACAGGGCACAGCTCCTCCAAGCCTCTTATTCATTTGCCCCAACCTTCAATGATACAAATCAACTGGCCTTTTCTTGTAGACTTTCAACTCAAAACAATTATTGGCTAAAGAAGAATGAACTTAGGAAACTACCTTTCTAATTTTGAAGACATCCAGTCTAGATTTCTGTCAATGGAAATAATACCCCCTTAAAACTGGTCACACTATACCCTCTAAATCTAAAGAAGCCATATGTACCTCTATCAGCTGAGTGTATAGCGAAGGTTGAGCCTTGAGCCATCTGGACCATCCTAGACAGTGCCTGGTTCTGAGGCAGATCTTTAAAACTAGCTAGGTTCTAGATTAGGAGTAATTAACATTTAAAAGGTCATCTCTGTATTGATTTCATGGATATCTAGTTATCCAGTTAGAATCCCAGTATCTTTATTTGTCCATCAGGCTAAGAAAGATCTGTCTGAGGAGACATCATACCAAGTTTAGTCTGGTCGGCACGTTCAAAGTGCAACCTTCACAGTTAATCAATAAACAAGAAACTGATCAATAGCAAAATCCCAGCAAAGCAGCACGCTGCTGCTAAGGGCCAGCAGAGCTTAAAGTAGCATCTGAAAACAAAGCCCAGGAGAGCTACTTTTCAAAAACAGCAGGAAACCGCTCAGTGCTTTATTTGCACAGTTTACTGTCTTCTGCACCAGAGCCAGCCTCATGTCTGGAATACACTAAAAGGCTGTGGACATCTTGCAGAAAGTATTATGACAATACAATGTCACACTTGAGAAATAATGGAGTCGGAGTGCCCTTGTACATGGGGTGTCAGCAGGAACAGCAACGGCTGTCATCATAGAAATGCATGGCATATCGGGGGCAGTTATTTTCTGTTGGGACTGAACTTTCAGTGGCTGGAAGCAGAAGCTGAGGACTCTGTGCAAAAGCCATTGTATCAAAGGGAAACCAGCTGGGTGTGGAGGTACACACTTGCAATCCCAGAATTCAGAATGCTGAGGCAAGAGGACTGTGAGTTTCAGGCCAGCCTGGGCTACAGAGAAAGACATCAAGTCCAACAAGGAAATAGCAACAAACTCAGCACGACACCTGGTTCAACACAGAGAATAGGTATGGACATCTGGAAAGAAGGCAGGGGTTACTCACAATAGACTCAGGGATGGGTAAGACCAAGAACATTGCCAAATGTTCCGTAGCCACTCACAGTTAAAGGCTCTACAAATATTCTGTCAACCCCAGATACTGTAAGTTTTATTATACGTGGTTTGCTTTCTATGTTATGACAAGGTAGAATGGTAGGTTGAATGATGATTTCCCAAAAAGTCTTAGCTCTTGAGCCTATTACCGAGACCTTGCTTAGGGAGCAAACGTCTCTGTAGATATAATTAAGTGTGTTGAGATCAAAACCACCCTGGATTATGCAGATGGCCCTGGCACTAATGACAATCATCCTTCTAAGATACATAGAGGAGAGTCACAGAGGGAGAAGTTGGAAGGCCATGTGGTGACTGAGCTACCGGGGGATTGAAGTTTGCAGCCATCAGTCATGGAATATTTAAAGTCATCAGACGATGCAAAGAAAGATCCTCCCTCAGAGTCCTCAGAGAGCATGACTCTGCCAACTTCTTGATTTAGACTTTATATGAGAACAAATTGCTGTTGTTCTGAGCCACCATGATTGGTTTGTTCACGGCATTCCTGGAACTTAATAAGTAGTTTATACTTGTGGCATTTGTTTACTTGCATATATGTGTGCATTTGTGTAAATGCATGTGTGAATGTGGAGGCCACAAGACAACTTTGGATATTATTCTTGGACATACTGCCCAACTCCCTTTGAGATGGGAATCTCTGATTGACCTGAAGTTCACCAACCACAGCAGAATGGCTGGCTAGCAAACCTCAAGGCTATGCCTGCCTCTACCTCCTCAGCAATGGGATTGCAAGCATACTACCATACCCTGCTATTTTTTACACACATTTGGGGAACTGGACTTAGATCCTAGTGCTTACAAAGCAAGTGCTTTGCCAACGGAGCTATCCTCATCCCCCCAGGCCCTCTTGTGGAGTTTTAAAGTTAGCCCATGAAATAAAATTTTCATGTAGTCTAAATTACATTGAGCTTCCCTAGTATTCTGCAAGCACTCACAAAAATATCCATCAAGGCCCACTGTGACTTCAGTGCTTGAAATGGCAGCTTCTTGGTTGCACATCAGCTGCAGAGGCTGGCTTGAGTTTTAGCAATATTATCATAAGATTCTGTAGCTCTAAAGACTAAATGTCAAACAGGGAGAGTGGCTCACCCAGGTGGCTCTCTGGACTACCATAATGGCTCAGAGTACCATGATGGCAGCACAGTCAGACCTTCCTTCTCCTCAGGCTTCCTCCAGGCCACGTGACCACCCAGGAAACTACACTTCCTGCATATTGACACTGTTCATGTCTATCCTCTGTTGCCATCTCATATTACCAAGGACTGACTTTGAACCTCTGCACATCAGAAGCTCATTTCACTAAAGTTACCACTGTAAGCTAAGCTAGCGTTTTGTAATCTTATGAGACTTTAAAACATAAGCTAGATGTACGATTTAAAAAAAAATCAGGAGCTGTGGAGATGGCTCAGTGTATAAAGCACTTTTTGTGCAAGGTTGACAACTGTGTGCAGTTTAGATTCTTATGCATCCACATAATGAGTGAACATGGTAGCCTGCCATAATCCCAGCAAACACAGGGCTCCTGAAAGCAGGCTAGCAACTTAAACTGGCTGAATTTGCTAGCTCTGTGTGTAGTAAGAGAGATCATGCCCAGTAACCCTCACAGAGAACCATGGAGGAAGATACTGGATATCAACCTCCAGTCTCCATACATACAGCATCTACATGTACCCACATACATGTGAATATGCATGTACACGTACAAACAGTACACACCTCTCCTCAAACAATCCTGATTTAGTAGGTGTAGGAAGAGAGGAAAGCCTGTTTTTCTCATAACAGGTCATTCTTAAGACCAGGAAAGTTTGTGAGCCATTGATTCAGGCCAAGCCACACACCTGATGCCCCTCTGGCTTAGTAGCTTCACGGTTTCTAATTGAAAAATAACCTTGTGATTTTGTTAAACATCAAAGTTTTGTACACCCAAATCAGTTTTCAGTTAGCATGGAGAAGTTGCAAGGAAAAGACAGAGAAGTAGCCCTGTCAGACTTAATGGGTATCTCCCTGGGATGTGCCTCCTTAGGCACCGGACTGGTAAACAATGAGATGCATGTTAAGTAGTCAACAGTGACTGAAAGTCCGAGTACTAGAGGGAAGAGGCCACAGGATCAAAATCATATGATTACACACAGAGAAAGAGAGAGAGAAAGACAGACTCACACAACATACTTACCCACAAAAAGAACTAACATTGTAACTAACTTGTTGTCAAAGCTCTGAGACCAAATCCTTTTTGTTCATATGCTTGCTTTATTCAAGAGGTGTTTCTAAAAGTAAAGAGATTATGGAGGGAAGCTCCCATGGTAGCCAGCTAACCATCATGATCCCCACCCCCATGATCTCTACTCCCAGCATTTACACTCGTCTGTGGCCTCTGCCCCATAGTATGTCAGGGTTATCTGTACAAAGAATAGAATATAAAAATAACCATAATTGATACATCCACAATGCAACCCCTCTACGTAAGGCTTGGGGAACATTGGAGAAGAGATTGTGGGAAGATTATAAAAGCCAGAGGACCAAGACATTTGCTGCATTATAGATTCCTTATAGAATAGAATACTATATAAGTAGTGCCTTCTATATATGACAAGAAAGCTACACCCATAAAATCCCATCAATATGGACAGCTAAACAAGACCTGCACAACGACAATACCAGTTGACATGCCAATGTGAGTAGGGGAACCTCTTATCTAGGGGAACTGCACTAGATGAAGAACTACAGGAAATTAATGGATGCTGAGAGGAAGACCAGACTTCTCTAAGGATGAGCCCCAATGGGATATCCAATTCTACATGGTCAGGCTTAACAACATACTCATATGAGCAACACTAAATGCACTCAGCAGATTATATTTATACATACACACATATATACATACATTCATACATACATATACATACATACACACACACATACATACATACATACATACACACACACATACATACATACATACATACACACACACATACATACATACACACACACATACATACATACATACATACACACACACATACATACATACATACATACACACACATACATACATACATACACACACCACACACACATACATACATACATACCAATAATAATGAAAGTAGTAGTCATGAACGTCAGAGAAAGTGAGAAACTGGGTAGAAGTTAGAAGGGACAAAAGGGATGAAAATTATATAAACATGGTATATATGTAGGAAATTCTCAAAAATAAAAAATATATTTTAAACTAAATAAGAATTCAATAATAAGTTCTAAACAATGAATGTAGAAGCAGGGAAGAAAAAATAGAATGTAGAACTAATGGGCTGATGGGATGTCCTGAGTAGTCTTAAAGGGCACAGTCGTCTTTGCCCTGTTCTCTCTCTTCTAGATGGCACTATCTAGGGAGAGGTGGTAGTCCTGTAAGAATCCACAGTGAGACACTGGGGCCTCTAGCCCACAGATAAGCCTGTAGATAAGGAAGTAGATCTCGAAGTTCCAGCTGATGTTCTAAATGATCACATATTTCCAAAGCATGTTTCAAATGTACTTGAACTCAAAATCCTTCCTTATGTTTGATACCTCTTTGTATGTAGTATCTATTGATTGAACCATGTAACTAGCCCAGATTACCTCTCCCAGCACAGCTCTTATAGTGTAAAGATAAGGAAGGAGTTAGTCTTATCTTGGCTCAACAAAGCTGTTAGAGCAAGAATTCCAGTCCTTTGGTGCACACTACAGCTTCTAATACAGGCATGGATAAGAAAGCAGTTAAAATATCAACTCTACTCTAAAGTAATTTTGGGGGTTTTAGAATGTGAGATCTATGGGCTGAGAGGTGCCGTGGCTCACTGATAAGTTTGTCCTCAAAGTCTTGAAGAGCTCTGGGCACTGGATGGATGATGGATGGATGGATGGATGGATGGATGATGGATGGATGGATGGATGGATGGATGATGGATGGATGGATGGATGGATCAATGGATGGATGATGGATGGATGGATGATGGATGGATGGATGGATGGATGGATGGATGGATGGATGGATGGATAGATGGATGGATGGATCGATGGATGGATGGATGGATGATGGATAGATGGATGGATGGATGGATGATGGATAGATGGATGGATGGATGGATCGATCGATCGATCGATCGATGGATCAATGCATGAATGCATAGATGCATGGTGAGACAGATGAGGGATAGATGAATGAATGGGTAGGTAGGTAGATGTGTAGATGGATAGGTGGGTAACTAAATGGATGTATGGTAGATGGTATACCCTGATTTGTTTAGAATAATTGCATTTTTATCTTAGAATTTTGCCAGGGATCTGCGGTGAGGAGAAACTAAAATTTTGTACACTGGTACCTGAGACAGTGTTGTGCATATCAGAGATGAATTACAAAGATTTGTTTCAGGCCAAGAAAACTTTATACTAAGAAAGCTGAAAATAGGGAAAGAATCTTAAATCTTAACTCAAATGAGAAATCTCTTGTAGCCCATATTACAAGCAGTGCAGAGCCCTGACAACAATAATTGGGTACAGAAATTTGTTTTGCGGCACTGTTTGCCATTCCAGATCCTTCCTGTCTTTGCCCACAGACACAACTGCCTCCCCCTTCCTCCCTGAGGCACTTGGCTGGCTCGAAATCACTATCAAAACAGGTTCTTAAGAAAGTGTCTCACCACTTCATTAGTCTGGATAATGTTGGCTGTAGAATTGGAAACTCAACTGAGACAGACTTAACACAAAATAAGTCTAATTGCTGCAGAGATAGGGGGAACAGCCCACGCTGTCACAGAATAGACTGATAGAGAGGCAGCTGGCTTCAACCCTTAACTTCCAGGAAGACCCAGGACACAAGGAAGCAGTTTATATCTCTCCTAACCATATTCACAGGCACAAGTCTCCGTGACTACCCCAGCAACTACCACCCAACTCTACCTACATGAAGGGACCATGAACTACCCAGGTCAGTTAACCTCCCTAACCACAACACTCATTCATAGAAAGGGGTGTCAGTACTTGATAATAGCTTAAAGTTCTCAAAAATGTCAGCATAAATCATGACTTTGAGCTAAAAGAATGATCTGGGTAGAATTTCAAGCATCTGAGAAGGTTGTTATGTTTTCTACCAGTCTGTTCTTTGAACAGAAACAAGTGCTAGCAGACCCTTGACATTAGGCTATTGGAAGAACAAGAAAGAAACATAAGGGGGTTATCTTTTTCAAAGTGAGTGATAAGCAAATGTGTGATATTCTACCCTGACCCCAATATAATAGTCATAAGTAGATAGCATTGCTAGTTTTAGGCCACCTAAGAAAATGCACTCGTGACCGTTCCTTCATTTCCTTTGAGTAAATTTTAATGATCTTCTTCTTTTAATAATTGCTATGTTTCTAACCTCCCAGTGGTTCAAGTGAATTATGATTAGGAGCAGCTAATTATAAGATATAGGAATGACAAAGGAAAAAATTCACAAATACAATGCATGTAAGGAAAGTGGGCCAAAGCCTTTGTCGGTACCTTTAGAAGCCCTGTGAGAAGAATGTGATACACTGCTGAGCGTTGCCAAAGACATGGCTTCTTCCACCTGCACAGGACCAGGCATGCTGATGGTTAAACATCAGTGTTCAGAGAGCATATGTCTGTTTCTGAGACTTCTCCTTTCTCTGACATCATTACAACCATCATACTATGGCCATATGGTGACCAAATGGGTAATGAAAGACAGGCTCTAACCATACACCTCTGGATGCAGGCAAGGCAGCTGCTCAAGCTCCTAATGCTGAGAAGAAGGGAAGTCCTCATACTTTCCTTCCAACACTTAGCCCTCAGACCAGGGAGGGCAGTACTCACGATGTCCCAAGCAAGTTTGTTCAAGTATGAATGGGTTATTAACAAGCACATTCTTATGGTATCATAGAAATGTCCATTGGAATCAATAGACTCAAAACTGGGGGCGGGGTAGAGGGGGGCAGGGAGATGGAAGTGTGGATTTGGGAGGATCTGGGAGGAGTAAAGGGGTAAGTATGAACAAATATATTAAATTCTAAAAGAATAAGAATGGTAATTTTTAAAGGAAACCCTACCTCCCTTCTCTCTCATTCATAAATTAGCGAAGGCAGCACAGCTCTCCTCTTTCCTGTCACAATTACTGTCTCACAGGGGGAGGAAAACAGTTGTCATACAATTAATCAAGGTCCACGATGGCATAGAGCAAGTGTCACAGAGATGCCCAGGTGTGAAGCACAGTCTAGAGACAAATCACACGCTTATTTACAAAAGGTTACAAAGTAACAGTCAGGTGGCACTGGTGGAATTTTTGTCCCCCTCAAAAGGAAACCCAAACTAACATCCTAGCCCCAATATTTCAAATTGAAATCACATTTGGAAATTGAAGGGATATTGCAAATATAAATACGATGACATCAAATGGAGTAAGATAGAGCCCTGCCCCAATATGATCTCTGTCCTTAACAGTAGTGTGGTCACAGGAAGGTAGGGATGTGTTGGAAGAACACTCTATGCCAGTGGCTCTCAATCTTCCTAGTGCTGTGACCCTTTAAAAACAGTTCTGCATGGTATGGTGACCCCAGCCATAAAGTTATTTTCATTGCTACTTCATGACTGTAACTTTGCTACTGTTATGAAGCATAATGTAAATATCTGATATACAGGATATCTGATATGAGACCCCTGTGAAAAGGTCATTCAACTCCCAAAGGGGTTGCAACCCACAGGTTGAGAACCATTTCTCTATGGCGTTGTCAGTGCAAGACAGGGTTCGGAGGGACGATGATTCTGTGGTAGATTTCTAGACCCCAGGACTCTTTGAGTTACCCAATTTGTTATCCTTTGATGTGGCTATCCTAGGAAATGACACTATGTAAGTGTTACAGCATACCTGACAGAAGATGATGACAGAAACCCAGCAGGAAGTCACACACTCATACCTGTGATGAAGTAGGGAGAGTTTCCCAAAGGGACGTTAAGTACTGGGAGGTACAAGGGGGCTTGGAACACACATAGAGCTTTTGCCAAACACCTGGGGTAGTCAGCACATAAAGATCGTCTAGACTGTGCCAAGGATGAGGCCTACTGAGACAATGGCTAGTACTTGGCAGAACTGGCAAATTGTAGAGCAGTTCATGTGCCCTGAGTTTACTGTATAGAGCTTTCCTGAGTTTTGTGCAGGGGACAAATGGCAGTAGATGACAGAGTGGGGAAGGAATGCGAGATGTAGGTGAAGCAGCTGGGAAGTGAAGGTAGACTCAGGTTATCTTAACAGCCTAGGTGCCATTAAATGGCTAGAAGCAGATTAACAACACGATCCCATCTCACTCTGTGACGCAGTCCCTGGTGGCAGTGCGCTGAATACTCTTCAAGAATGGACACCAGTTAATACACTGCTCAAACAGACTGTACAGGGTGAATCAAAGCATGGGGGTGTTGAGAAAATGGAATAATTTAGAGATGAAATTGATGAATGGGTTATGGTCAGAGTTTGAGAGACACGAAGACAGTCAAGAGTACTCAAGGGCCAGACTGCCCTCAGATGCTATACCAGTCCCTTACTGGATCTTTGAATTTGGACAACTTACTTCCCCTCCCTTGTCAGTCTCCTCGCCTGTAACCTGGGAAATGCTCACAGTGTAGGATGGGGAAGAGCTAATACATAGGGGGGTGTGCTCAGGGTGGAGCCCGACCCAGACGAAGAGGCCTTCGTTTGTATTGCTACAACAGCAATGTCTACACAGGGATCCTCTGGCCAGAAAATAAGACAAAAAGCTGATACTCACTGCAGGCAACAAAACTCACAGCCTATGATCGGCTGAGGGTGTGATGGCAGAACCAGCTCTCTCTTCGTTCCATTATAGAAACGTGAAGCCCTACTTGCATATCTTGCATTCAACAGAGTGTGTGGTATGTGATAATAGAAGTTGCGATGTGACCCAGATTTTGTTCCTAGGCCAATCATTTTAGTAATCCTTTTTTTAGCTTTATGGACACCTAGAAGGAGCGCTTTGGGAAAAATGAGTTCTCTCTTCGGAACACGGTTCCACCCTGGGGGTTGGGATTCAGTAACTGGTTTGGCGCATCAGCACCTTACCACTGATGTTAAGAATAAAAGAACCTTCTCAAATCAGCCTGTCCATCTCTCTGCACTGAGCCCAGGAGCTCCTTTAGGGTTGTCTAGCTGAACAACCTAGCTGAACAACTAGGACAAAGCTTCCAACCGGCAGGCCTTCCAGCACAGCTTAGCATCAAAACCATCCTCGGGTTGAAGTCTTTTCCACCAGCTCAGATTCCCCTGAGTCTCTCCAGTTCTCTATCTGTACGTGTGTCTGCAATGTTCCCAATGCTATACCTGAAATAGACAAAGACAGTCTTCCCTTACGGAAAACTTTGTACCTTTCAAAATACATTCACTCCCCCAGCCCATACCGAGCACCTTCCATGTGTCAGGAACAAATGTGGGCATATTGTGCCATCCCTGAGGGAAGTGAGTGCTATTCACTGGTACCCCATGCCTAGCAGGACACCTGGCGTGAAAAGAGTCCCAGAAAGAGTTTGATTGGCAAAAGAATGATTCGCCGCACTAGCAGCAATGGCAGAGGACCTTCTGGTGGGATGGCCTAAGAAGATCAGTGGAGGCCCTAAACAGAGCAGGCCCACAGAGCCAAAATGCCTGGGCCAGAAGCCTAGCTCCACCCTTCGGATGAGATGATCTTAAATTAGAGTGGCCTGGAAGACCCTGGCTTCCTCTGCAGACAGGGATTAGTAACACCTGTTTCACGACATTATCAAAAGATTATTAAATGAAAAAATGCATAGAAGCCATTTGTACAGCACACAGTATTTAATGACTGTGGCTTTTGCATGTAAAAACGCTATAATGCCAAAGTCTCTTAGGCAAAAACTATTAACTGATTTCTTATAATTGAATCTATATTCTAATCTTGAGCCCTGTTCTGTCCAGTATGAAAAATAAAACTCAGATGTTAAATTGTCTACTTTGTCCCTTTCCTCTCTACAGTTCTCTCTGTCCCAGCAACTACCTCCCAGCCCACTCTGTGACAGTCAGTCGTGATTCCTTGAAAAGCTCAGAGGAGCTTTGGAGGTGTTGGCAGTCTCTAAGCAGGAACAGGCCACATTACACCCTCCCGAACCAGCTAACAGCCCTTTCAGGTCTACAATGTGTAATGTAGGTGGTCTCTCCTCCAACTGCAGGGAGACACAGGGGTTCTAAACCTGTTATCATACGGCTAGCTAACAGAGAACTCTGGACTTTGCCCCAGCTTTGGCCGCTCCAAGCTGTTGGTGGTGACAACTCCACACCACACCATGGTAACCACTAAGTCTCTTTCGTGAGGTCTGCTGTGCCCTTCAGGTTCATACAGAATGCCATGCTTGTTGTGATGCCTCGTGAAATGGGTGAAAAGAGCCAGATTCCTATCATTCCAGGTCTAGATTCCTCAAGTCAGGGAACACAGAAGTGGCTGGGGAACTTCTCGTGTTCTTTCTCTTGCTCATCTCCGGTTTGCTGCTCAGAGGGTCTGAATCTACACGAGTGACTAGAAATGAGAGGAAGGAATGGCAGAGAAGTAACACATGCAGCCTGAGCAACCACTAGTCTGAAAACCCCGGAACCTGAAGGGCTCTGAAACTTAGAGGACTTTCAACCTGAGCAGGCTCAGCCAATCAGTCATATATTCAATGTCCCCAGACTCAAGGACCTTGAAATCAGAACCTTCGGGCCCCTAAAGCATTTTAGATTTAGACTATTTAACCTAGGCTCTGGCTAGCCACGCCCACTCCTCCTTTCCTTCTGTCTTTCCTCATCTGCTCTGAGAAGCTAGCTAGGCACCTGACCATTTTCTGCCATTTCCTTCTGACAACTCTCCCAGGAGTGTGGCGGGGCAGAGTGGCGGGGTGTAACTGGCAGATAGGGGTGGTCAGGGAAAAGAAGAAAAGAAGAAAGGAAGAAAGAAATTCTGATGATGTTGAGGCAAGTGCAGAAAAAAAAAAAATCAGAATTCCTCATTACTAGAGATATAGTGGAAATGTCACAGAGGCAGCCCAAAGAGAGGTGGGTTCTGGACTTTCAAGGAAAACAGGCACTATGAGGAGAGAAGACCTTCAGAAGGCAAATCTGCCTGAGGTTATTGCCAGTCCCCAAGCCCAGTGTGCCTATATAGGTTCAAGAACACATCTGCCTTAACCCCCTCCCGCCCCCCGAATGCCTTTGCCAGCCTCCTTCATCTAGTGGATGCTGGGTTGTCCTCACAGGTGTCTTGACTTGAGGAACAAATCAGTCGTGCGCTCTCTTGCTGTTCACTAGCTCCCTCAGTGCCACATTCAAGGACTGCGAATTGATTTGCTATTTGTTTTCCATCTACAGATGGCTTCATAAAAGCCATTCTCCTTATTCTGAAAAAGTCCAAGTGATAGCTAGATCTCCACTAAAGATGCAAATTAGGTTATGCAGGTGGCATGAGACAACAGCAGGCTTCAAGAACCATGGATGAGGGGTGCAACTCGTGTAACCATCATACGCTGGCTGGTGAAAGAACAACTTCCATGCCTGTACTCCTGGGCTCTCACACAGTGTGGTTGTTTAGCTCCAACCCGTAGTCAGTGGAAGAAAATTCTAAACATAGTGTTTTCAGCTCATCTGTACTTCACTTTGTATCCATGTCCTAAAGGGGGGGGGGGGTGAGTAAAATTCTTCTCTAAGGAAGGGGTCAACTTTGCGAGCCATATGGTGTCTGTTGCAACTACTCAGTTCTGCCAGTGAGCTCTGAAAGCAGCCACGGACAATACGTAAATGAATGAGCATGGCTGCGTTCCAATAAAACTTTATTTATAGACGCTGAAACTCGATTTCCACATAATGTTTGTGTGTCATGAAATAATCTTTCAATTCTTTTCCACAACTTAAAAGTATAAATATTATTCTTGGCTCTCAAGTCAGCGATGAAGCAGGCAATGGACTGGGGTTGGCACGATTCATGGTTTGTTAACCTCTGCCCTAGGTTCACAACTTGGAACTATACGTCTCAGTTTCTGCAAACAACTATATCCCAAATAATACAGTGAGGAAGTTGTGATGATCTACCTCTTGTATATACAATATAGGGTGAGGAGTGGAAATAGTTTACATATTTCCTTATGAATAATACAGATGTGGAAGATGGATATCTGAACACTGTAAAGCAGGTAGTCATGGAGCACATAGCACAGGTTCAGTAACCACTGACACATACTGCGGTGTCCCATCAGCTCATGTGGGGCTGAAAATTTTCTAACGGCTAATGATGTAGAAGCCATCCTAACGGCAAGAAGGAAGACATTATTCAGGTGTTTGTGGAGATGTTGGTAGACCCAAACTACTGCTTGGCCAGGTCTATCAGACCATAGCACATACATTGTATATGAAACACAAATTTATTGAAATGAAGATTAACTAACTGCTCTGTTACTCTGATGATGTAAAGCGGGAAGACGGAGCTGACCTTCTTAGAGCACCTAGAGGGACCCATGAGGCCCAAGAATGGCTAGAGATCTCTGTGATGTGCAAGAACAGAGGACAAAGAAATTATCTAAAGACAAGGCATCTCAGGGCAGACGGAACAAGCAGGGGCTCCACTATCCCCATCTGCACTGAAAGAACAGAAATAAGGCCTCAGATTAACCTAGTCTTTTGAGAAGAAATGAAGTTTCCCAAATTCATAACACCTAGAAAAAGGGACTTACTTACCGTAAAGTTAGGTACGATTAGTATTTTCTACATTCAGTACAAATAAATGCCCAGAAATTTAAATTAAGTCAGTAGGGGCAGTGTTAAAGTAACAGTGCAGGCTGTGTAGAGGCAGTGGCAGCAGCCATGGGACTCAGTGGAACAATGTACACAGTAATCATGGTAGTCACGGGAAGCTGAAGCTAGTATTCCTTGAGGACTTTCTACTCGTCGGAGTTTGTTTTGAGCATTTTACATAAAAGTGTCCATCTAATCCTTATAAACAACCCTACAATAGAGGGCCATAGGCCTGCTTTAGGGATGAGAATATTTAGGCACATACACAAAGCCTGCATGCACAAGAAACGAATTTAATGAAGACTGTAGAGTGTACACATGGGCGCGTTTATGAACTCAAAAATTAAGACATGGCTCCCAAAGAAAGTGAGGAAGATGGGGGATCCCACAGTCACCAGCAATGCTTGTGTTTATGGTAAATCTGGAAAGCAGAGGGTCTCCACAGCAGGGGAGGAGCCCTAAGATTAGCTAAGACAACAGAGGTGATGAGATGAAAGGTCCTGGGGAAGGGGTGGGGGTTCCCTTGTCCGTTCCCCTGTCTTGTCCCAGGGCTTCCCACTAGACTCATACACTCTACAACTTTCAGAACGAGGTTTCAAGAGCACTGTTGTTTCTGCCACTCTGGGCTATACAAGGCAGGCAAGGCTGAAGAGGGAGGCAGCTGACAGGAAAGGAATGTCACTGGGGACCTAGCCTGCTGCCACAGGCTTGAGGCCACCCTGTGCTACATTGTAAGCTTTAGGCTAGCCTGGACTACAGGGTAAGACTGTAGAAAAAGAAAAGAGGTAGTAGGTAGGTTATTAAGTCCAGTCAGGGCAGTGATATTGAAGAGTACTCAACCCAAAGCTACTCCTAGCCAAGCCTCAGCCCTACCCCCTACTCTCAACATGCCATGGTCTGTCTCCTTATCGACTTGATACCATGTTATTTGAGCAGGTTTTTTTTTTCCTTATGTAAATGCCCTTTGAGAATGACTTTAAGTTTTAAAAACATAGTGGTTTCCTCCTCAGCCACAGAGATGATTTTATAGCCTCCGTCAGGAAATGAGCTAAAGTGATTCTTCAGAGTACCCAGAACCTGGGCTTCTTCTGACAAGAGGGGCTCTGGGCCTGAGACCATCATGCCCCCTAGTGGCAGGTTTGCTGTTTCATGAGCCTCCCTCCATCTGAAAGGAGGGTACCCAGCCATCAGTTAAATTATTCCATCTCACAGTCGATGAATTTCAATAAATATACCATCTGTTCACCTTCTGTGTGGGAGTTCAATCATCTTGTTGGCAGCAGTACTACCCTACAGCAATTACCTATGTCTTTATCACCTCTCACTCAGCTGCACCGGCCTGCTCTCTACAACCAACGGCTTCTATAGATAGGACAGTCTCTAAGGCTAGAACGCAGGAAAAACTCTGCACTTCATGAAGAGCAGGGCAGGGCAGGAGGCGTGTGGGCAGGAGGGAGAGAGCCCTCAACCTCTAGAAAACTATAGACTCGCCTATGAGGCAAGTGGCAGAGCTGAACAGACATGGAGTCTGGCTGACAAGTTTGGGTCTGTCAAAATCACACCACTGGGAAAGGTAAAAGGCCACATCAGAGAGGGGAGTCATGTGCGTGGCTGCAGATGGCATGGCTCTATGGTCAGCTCTGCCACTGACCAGCTGTGTGGATTCTGCAGGAGCATGTAGCCTCTGTGGGCCTCGGTTTCCCCTTCTGGGAAAATAAGAGGTTGGAGTGGGTGATTCCTAGACTCTCTTTTAGCTCTGAACTTACAAGACTCTAGTGGGTGGAGAATGGGCGCCTGCGGCACAGCCCACGTCCAGACGTAAAGCAAACGTGTGGAGCCTCACTGAATTGCTAAGTAAGATGACAGACAGCTAAAAGCAGAAAATGTCCCAGTCATGAAGCGGTTTGCGTGCTTTTAGAATTGGGCTCACATTAGCGGTTGTTCCTTGCACAGTATAGAAATGGTAGAAACCAAGGCTCGGGCAAGCTGGTGTCCTGAGAGTTATGCCTAGGAAATGGAGAGACTGAAACTTGAAGTCCATATTGTCGGGAAGTAGGGTGCCAAAGACTTCTCCAAAAGAAAGCAGAGTTTCAGGACCAGCTAGATCCAAAGAAAAGATGGGAAATGCTTCAGAGGAAAGTGTGTGTGTGTGTGTGTGTGTGTGTGTGTGTGTGTGGTATACCTAGAGACAACTGGGTCAGCTCCAGCATCTTGCTGTCCACTCTACATGCCCACTACCTGACTCCAATCCAAAGACTGACACGCTCTCCCCAAGTCATGTTCAAGTTCTTCCTGAGTACAGACCACGAACAAAGTTCCCAGGATCCTCTGCAGCTTAGGAACAAGAGTCTGAGTTCTGAGAAAAATTATTTTATGTTCTATCGAGATTTGGGATCATTTTTATAGCACTGGCAACCAGGAGGCTGGCCAACAGGCTCAGCAATGGCACCCGCCCTGCACCCAGTCCTTTCTCTTCTGAATCCAGCACCTCAACTGCCTTCTCTAGCAGATGGTGTCTTTCCTAAACTTAAATATGCATGGTGACAAACAAATGCCCCTGCCCCTATTCAGCTTCTGGCCCATCAGCATATTTTCAGCCCCCTATTGGACCATGGGAAGGGCAATCCTGAGTCTTTTGGACAAAACTACAGTGAAAGAGGAAAACTCCTTTTCCTTGGAAAAGGCCGAATTGAACAGGATTCGTCCAGAGCTACAGGGAAGTCACATGGGAGAAGGTCTGCACTAGAGAGCATTCTTAGCATGAGCAAAGAGATGGTGAGCAACGAGAAGACAGACAGACAGACAGACAGACAGACAGACAGACAGACATCAGGGAGCAGGAGCAGAGCCACAGAGCAAGTGCAGGCAGGGACACCAAGAGTAGCCAGGAGAACAGGTAAACAGGTAGGAAAGTGAAGACTGGGCAGTGTGGGGAATGGAGGCAGGAAAGGGGAATAGGAGGCAGAGGGGATGGAGGAGCAAAGATGGAAGCAGGGGCGGGGATGGGAGAAGCTGGTGCAGAGAGAAGGGGGGTCAGAGAGAAATCACAGGCAGCGTGAAGAGAGAGATGGACAGAGGAAGAGACTGGAGGGAGGTGAAGTCGGGGACGGAGTGGAGGAAGACAGAGTGGAGAGGGGACTGATGGGAAGTTGAGGGAGGGGTGCAATACAGAAAGAAAGGACAGGGAAAGGAAAGGAGGACAGGAGGGAGGGAGCCAGGCAAGTGACAGCCACATCTGCATCCTCAGCCCAGCCACCCTGAGTCAGCCTTGCACCTAGACATCTCTGTTAGATAAGATGTCAGACATCTGCATACATCCGTTTTTAATTGAGGTCCTGCCACAGGCTACAGGCTCAAATCATCCTGAGTGAGTCAACAGACAGTGCTGCTACTCCTCGTCCTGAGTCCCCCTCGTGTCATATTCTCAGTAGCAGCAGCAGGAAGGAGACGACTGGCTTGGATTTCCTCAGATTTTCTACAAAAGAGAAAAAGAAGCCTCAAAAAAATATATGGTAGAAACCTGCAGAGGCCAAAACACAAACACAGCTCCCTACCACAGTGGCGCGAACAGACTACCTTCTACCGAAGCTGAGAGTTTTCCATGTTCAGAGCAAATTCGAATGAATCTTACCCTTTTCATCTTTGCAAGCTCACATCTTCCGTGTTAATCTAGCCTGGGATCACATGTTCTTGTGTTTTCTAGCTTGATTCTTCTTTCTCTCCCTCTCCATCCCCCTTTCTCTCGCTCCCTAGTCTAAAATTTATCCCACTTTCCTGATGCAGCCTGCCTGTTTGTGCGCAATCATTTAGGATTCTGCAAGTGTCCCAAGAGTCAGTACGTCAGCCCCAAAGGGACTCTCAGCAATGCAATGGCAGCTACTTGGACGCATTAGCTGATCCCCTGGGCCACCAGCTGAAGCCCACACCCCTCAAAGGTGAGGCAACGGGCAGCTGAAGCTTGTTGCTCTGAGTCTCCCTGCAATCACATTCTTAATAGCAGCAGCAAGAGACAATTGGCTCGAAACTGAATGGATGCTCAAATCCACACAAGGGCGTGGGGGGGGGGGAAGAGAGGGATGGGGGCGGAAGTTGTATCTATGTGTGTAAGCATGCACGTGCACACACTCATCAAGTGTGGGAGCAGAAGGTAAATTAAAGGATTCGGTTTTCAAAATTCTCACCAGAGAATAAACCATTCTGCCTTGTTCTAGGACCAGAATAAAAATAAAACGATTGGAGGGATTTTAAAAGGCAAGAAACCCAAGAAAGCAGTTAGACAATGGGGAGGGCAATTTCCCCTGCTTTTACATCAGTGAAAGACTGAACTGGAGTCTGCCCACTGGAGACTTGGGTTGATTTCCCCAGTATATTTCATATCCATTCAATTCAAATGATATAGATGGCACGAGGCATAGTCTCTCACAGTAGAACAGACTGGGGCATGCTCATTCCCTCCTCCAGGAGCCAGCACGCCTCCACTCCGGAAGCCAGCCCTTCGCATTCACTCCAGCGCCACTGTTCTGCACAGTCCCAGAGGCGTGCTTTCTCTGTGTTCCTCTTATGCATAATTTACTAGCTTACACAATCCCTGTCAACGGTGGACTCCTTTTTTTTTTTTTTTTTTTTTTTGTTTTTTTTTTTTTTTTTACATTTCAGTGAAATTCAAGGTTCCATAAAAATCTGGATCTATATAAAAGGACATTGTAGACAAAGGGCTGGGAGTTGTTTGTTGTCATTGTGTGTTGGTCTGTCTGTTTGTTGTCCCCCCCACACACAAAAGACAAAAATCAACATCTCTCTAGAAGGTTAAGTTTGGTTACAGGGGGTTGTAATGATAAAAAACACCCCTGGACTAGCTTTGGGAACCTCCAACTTCCTTCCAGAACCTTCTACAGGTCCTAAAGGACAAACATAGCCCTTCTAATTTGGAAAATCAATGAGCTTGAATCCTTGTCCCTCTTGCCAACCTGTGATGTAAGGTGGGCAACCTGCAAGCGCGAGGCACCTTCTAGAGCATTCCTGTGTCCTGCTCCACATATATGGCTCTTCTTGTATCTACCTGTCTCACTCAGACTTCCTGCATTCAGGGTGCCCAGCCTCCCTCTAGTCCTGTACACTTAACCACTCAGAACCCAAAGCCCAGCTCTTACCCTGAAGCACCCAGTCTCGGGACACCTGAAATCAAGGGGGCATAAGGGGCGAAGCTAGTTCAGACTTGAGTCATGATCCACCTCCTCTTGTTCTTTCTTCACTTGAAGGCCGCATTCGTTCACAAGTGGCTTGTCTGAGTTATACTTTCCAGTGGCTGGGACAGACTGACTCTTTTGGCCACAACATTGGTGAGGCTCCCGAGCCCTCTGTCTGACTGGGTCTGTCCCAGTTGGAGGTGAGAGGATTAAAAGAGGCTGAGGTTTGGGCTGTGGGTGGCTGAACATGTTTGCCCTGTCAAGTCCTAAGTCATTACTTATTGAGTACTAAACTGCTACATCCTAATGGGTTCAGCCAGACTCTCAGTTAGTCTCCTGTCATCTCACAAATAACTGTAACCGGATAAAGCCACTGACTGCCACATACTTTACTGAAACAAACTTAGTCCTCACAAGGACATTCTGTGAGAACCTCTTCCCTTCCATACATTTTAAAGATTTATTTTTACTTAGGTATGCAGTGTGTGTGTCTGTCTGTCTGTCTGTCTGTCTGTCTGAGTATTCAGAGGCCAGAAGAGGGTGCTGGGTCCCCTGCAGTTACAGACAGTTGGGAGCCAACCAACTCAGGTTCTGGGAACCAAACCTAAGTCCTCTTCAAGAACAGTAAATGCTCTTACCTGAGGAGCTTTTCTCCAGCCCCAGCCCACTTTACAGATAAACAAACTGAGCCATTGTTAAGTGACTTCACTCACTGAGAGCCTACAGGAAAGAACTAGTCAAATTGTTAAGCCAAATGTCCTGTTCAAGAGCCCACAATCTTACTCTCCACGCCACTACCACCTCCCTGCGCCCACTTACAACGGTGTGATCTCTTGCACAATATTAGACAGAAAAGGAAACATCAATGACAGCGTCTGTCGCAGCAACACCTAAGAAGGAAAACAAGGTGTGACCCAGTCAGAGGAATCAGTGCAGTGTCTTGCCCAAACTTTCCACAACAGAAATCATTCCATTATGTTTATGGCCCTATGTCAAAAGAGGACAATCTGGCTTTCTTGCCTTGTGGGTTTTAGTGGGCCCAAGAGGGAGAAATCTGCTGGAGACTTTTCAATGCTATACAGAGCCACCAATCACATCGATTGATTTTTCTTCCCTACAAAGAGCGGGAAGAGTGACTTCATCCCCCCAATCACTGTAACAGATCTTGACACTGCATGAGAAAAGCCTCTGCACTCCAAAGAAGCAATTATTTTCTGTGGAAAAAAAAAAATATATATATATATATATATATATAGAGAGAGAGAGAGAGAGAGACAGAGAGAGAGAGAGAGAGAGAGACTAGTCAACTTCTTAGACGTAACCCACATAGTCATCTTGTCCTTTCACTCCTGCTAATTCCAGAACCAGGACAATAATCACACCTTGTTAAGACGGAACTACAAAGAAGTGTTGGTGAATAAGATTTGATTGTAAAACCAGTTCCCCCTGAGTTCATCTGTTAGTCAATAAACATCTGACCAAGACTAGAATGGGATTTTGTAGAATGTGATACACTGATCCTAAAATGCATACAGAAATGTAGAGGCCATGGAAAGCCAACCACATACAGAGGAAAAAGATGAAAGAATATGGCCATGAATCAGACCTCGCTGCAGAGCAAGGTCATTAGATGGAATGGAACCAAGAAAGTCTACCTTTAGCATAGAAATTAGGACAATCCAGTATAAAAGGGGATTGTCCTATGGAACTCGGTTGCATATGGAGCCCATAAAATTAATCAGAAAAACTGGCGGGCTCAGAACGAGTTACTTATAATTGCATCAGGCCGACAAACATAAGCCATCACTGAACTGGGCAGATGAGGGTGTATGCATGGTTATCTATGGGGAAACCGGAAGACAACAAATAAAAACAGCCTCTGATGATAAGAACAAAGATATTTCATCTGCAGATAGAAGTGAAAAGTGGAATACAGATAAAAATGTAAGAGGGTCATCAGAGTTGATGATGAGTGTTTGGCCTGCCTTGCTACTTTTATTTTTTGCAATAAATTTTGAGGTTGTGTCATCAGTGGAGGCTGAGGAGCTGGGGTGAAGGAAGACAGTATAATTGCTCTGCAAAGACATAAATACACTAGGGAGGGGGTAATAAGATTGCCAGGGACTAGTTTCATGTCATGAATTTAGAGATGAACACACATGGATTTTACATGTGTAACATTTAGCTTCTTGAGTATTTACACTGTGAGTCTAAAGTAAAAAAACAAAGGTTGAGACAGGAAAATATGAGAATTTGGTGGATGAATTGGTCTGTGGGTGACAAGACTACAGAGGACAACACTGGGAGGATGGATGGCCAGACCAAGGAGAGGACAACACTGGGAGGACAGTCAGACCAAGGAGAGGACAACACTGGGAGGACAGTAAGACCAAGGAGAAGACAATGCCGGCAGGATGGTCAGACCAAGGATCTTTAAACCAAGGATACCATGATCGTGGTGCCATTTACTGGTGACAAAACGACCATTGGGCAGGGCCACAAAACTATAGCTCATTTAATGTTTGTTTGGGGGGTTGAAACAAGGTCTTACTATACAGCCCGTGATAGCCTGGAACTTATGTAGACCAGACTGGCCTCAAACTCACAGAGATCCACCTGCCTCTGCCTCCTGAGTACTGAGTACTGGGATCATGTGTAGCACCAAGCTGACCACATATGAGCTGAGACTGATAACATAAGAGAAGCATGAGACAGTGGTGAGAGAGACATTTGTCAAGATGGCAGTATTGTCAAGAGTGCAAGAGTGAAGGCAGAGCAAAAGTCCGTGGCACATCATCAAAGGGAAGGGACCTGCCAAGGAAGACGGGCAGAAGCCACAACCTCTCTGCCCTGGTTTTATTAACTTGGAGGTCAAGTACAAGAAAAAGAAGCATGTCTCTCCTTTTATGTTTTGATTAGGAAAAGTATTAATAATAAAGTCGTTCTGGCTGCTGAGGAGGTGTTCTAAAAAAAAAAAAAAAACAACAACAACAACAGCTGCCCGGCATCTTCCCTGAACACTCAGAGCATCAGGAGAAATGGGCTCACAGGAAGAAACAAATGCAAGAGCCAGAAAAGAGGCTGAGGGTGTGGCTCTGGAGCTGGTTTAGCGTGAACAAAGCCCCAGCGTCCAATCCCCGGGACTGCATGAACCAGCTTTGAGAGCAGATCAGCCAGAAGTTCAGAGTCGAGTCGTGTACATAGGAAATTCAGAACCAGCCAGAGATACATGTGACGCTGTCAGTTGTCAGAGAAAGAAGCCAGAAATGGGAAGGCACCCGGTGCTGATTGGGAAACTGCTTGTAGCTTCCGGTGGTGGCCCCAAGTGAGGTCTGCCTGCTGCATAGGTACAGCCTGTGGGCAAGACCTCTAAATAGCTTCTGGATGCCACTATGAGCCCCTCCTGCCTGGTCATGCTGTGCCTACTGCTAAAGGACAGCTGAAAACCAGTCTAATGACACTTTTGACACGTCCTCGTCCGAATCACCAGAAAAGGGAGAATTGCAGGTTTAATTGGGATTTCAGGGTGACATGAAGGGAGGCGATGAAGGAAGGAGCAAAGGAACGGCCGGAGAGGAAAATGGCTTTAAAAGCCCAGCTGGTTGAAATTTCATTTCTTATTTCTCAAATGAAAGCCTCGGGACCAGGCGCGTCACTGCGAGTGATGTGCGCCTGTTCCAAGTGTGACTGTTGTGGCCACTGAGGATGATAACACGGCAGGAACAACTGACAATCACATCCATGAGGCTGTAGTCCACCTCTGCTTCTGGACACCATGCACATCTGTGTTTCCGTTTCTCACTCAACAAGTCCACAGCTCAGAGCTCTTTAAAATGAGATTTCTGAACCAACTCTGATGTTCTCACACAAGGACATTATATAACTGAACAAAAATAAAGAGCCACAAAGTAGCTGCCTCTGCCTTGTGGGCTTCTAAAAGAAAAAAAAAAAAAAGGCTGGGCATTGGTGCCATCGCTACAATGAAATGTTCTGAAGGTTGTATAATCAACCACCTTCATCTCAAGTGTAACAACCACTTTCTCTCCCATGAAAAATTAGGAACTGCATTTCACCCCTTTTCAAATACACACTCTCTGCACACTACAGTAACACACAGCTCTGTGCACTAGAGTAACACACAGTCTCTGCACACTACAGTAACACACAGCTCTGTGCACATTACAGTAACACACAGCTCTCTGCACACTACATTAACACACAGCTCTCTGCACACTACATTAACACACAGCTCTGTGCACTACAGTAACACACAGCTCTGTGCACTATAGTAACACACAGTCTCTGCACACTACAGTAACACACAGCTCTGTGTACTACAGTAACACACAGCTCTGCACACTATAGTAACACACAACCCCTGCACACTATAGTAACACACAGCTCTGTGCACTATAGTAACACACAGCTCTGTGCACACTATAGTAATACACAGCTCTGTGCACACTATAGTAACACACAGCTCTGTGCACTAAAGTAACACACAGCTCTGTGCACTATAGTAACACTCAGCTCTGTGCACACTATAGTAACACACAGCTCTGTGCACTATAGTAACACACAGCTCTGTGCACACTATAGTAACACACAGCTCTGTGCACTACAGTAACACACAGCTCTCTGCACATTATAGTAACACACAGCTCTGTGCACTATAGTAACACACAGCTCTGTGCACTACAGTAACACACAGCTCTGTGCACTATAGTAACACACAGTCTCTGCACACTACAGTAACACACAGCTCTGTGTACTACAGTAACACACAGCTCTGCACACTACAGTAATACACAGCTCTGTGCACTACAGTAACACACAGCTCTGTGCACTACAGTAACACACAGCTCTGCACACTACAGTAACACACAGCTCTGTGCACTATAGTAACACACAGTCTCTGCGCACTACAGTAACACACAGCTCTGCGCACTACAGTAACACACAGCTCTGTGCACTATAGTAACACACAGCTCTGCACACTACAGTAACACACAGCCTCTGTACACTATAGTAACACACAGCTCTGCGCACTATAGTAACACACAGCTCTGTGCACTACAGTGACACACAGCTCTGTGCACTACAGTAACACACAGCTCTGTGCACTATAGTAACACTCAGCTCTGTGCACTACAGTAACATATAGCTCTGTGCACTATAGTAACACACAGCTCTGTGCACACTATAGTAACACACAGCTCTGTGCACTACAGTAACACACAGCTCTGCGCACTACAGTAACACACAGCTCTGCGCACTACAGTAACACACAGCTCTGTGCACTACAGTAACACACAGCTCTGTGCACTACAGTAACACACAGCTCTGTGCACTATAGTAACACACAGCTCTGTGCACTACAGTAACACAGCTCTGCGCACTACAGTAACACACAGTCTCTGCACACTATAGTAACACACAACCCCTGCACACTATAGTAACACACAGCTCTGTGCACTATAGTAACACACAGCTCTGTGCACTATAGTAACACACAGCTCTGTGCACTATAGTAACACACAGTCTCTGCACACTACAGTAACACACAGTTCTGCGCACCACAGTAACATACAGCTCTGTGCACTATAGTAACACACAGACTCTGTACACTATAGTAACACACAGCTCTGTGCACTATAGTAACACACAGCTCTGCACACTACAGTAACACACAGCTCTGTGCACTACAGTAACACACAGCTCTGTGCACACTATAGTAACACACAGCTCTCTGCGCACTACAGTAACACACAGCTCTGTGCACTATAGTAATACATAGCTCTGTGCACACTACAGTAACACTCAGCTCTGTGCACTACAGTAACACATAGCTCTGTGCACTATAGTAACACACAGCTCTGTGCACACTATAGTAACACACAGCTCTGTGCACTACAGTAACACACAGCCTCTGCACACTATAGTAACACACAGCCCCTGCACACTACAGTAACACACAGCCTCTGCACACTATAGTAACACACAGCCCCTGCACACTACAGTAATACACAGCCTCTGCACACTATAGTAACACACAGCCCCTGCACACTACAGTAACACACAGCCTCTGCACACTATAGTAACACACAGCCCCTGCACACTACAGTAACACACAGCCTCTGCACACTATAGTAACACACAGCTCTGTGCACTACAGTAACACACAGCCCCTGCACACTACAGTAACACACAGCCTCTGCACACTATAGTAACACACAGCCCTGCACACTACAGTAACACACAGCCTCTGCACACTATAGTAACACACAGCCCCTGCACACTACAGTAACACACAGCCTCTGCACACTATAGTAACACACAGCTCTGCACACTACAGTAACACACAGCCTCTGCACACTATAGTAACACACAGCCCCTGCACACTACAGTAACACACAGCCTCTGCACACTATAGTAACACACAGCCCCTGCACACTACAGTAATACACAGCCTCTGCACACTATAGTAACACACAGCCCCTGCACACTACAGTAACACACAGCCTCTGCACACTATAGTAACACACAGCCCCTGCACACTACAGTAATACACAGCCCTGCACACTGTAGTCAACTCACTGAAGTTTTCTGAGTGTCTTCTCACTGAAAACCCATGAGCACAACTGAGTGGTATCCATACCTTTCATGACTTTGCTCAGGCCTAGTTTCCTCATGATAGGGTCTTTGTATCTGGAAAGTTCTGCACTTATCACTCTGTCCAGTAAGAGACAACCACAGATTGGGTCTCTTCCTGGCAGCCCCCATCATCTAGCTATCCTCTAGATATGTCTACTGCTTCTATCCAAACCCAAAGCCTCAGTTCTCCTCCTCAGGACTCTCATTGGGGGAAATATACTAAAGAAATCTGAACAACCCCAAATCCATCCTCAGACCACAAGCTGCAGGATACTGGCTTCCCATGGAGAAGGGCAAGTAGCCACTCTCAACAGGAATGAGGGTGCCTCTGAACTTCACATCAGATTCGCCCAGATAGCCTTGGGAAGTAATGAAAAATTAGAACTGGTATTTTAAGTTCGAATTACATGGGAACTTGTAAGTCCTCCAGGAAGAGCCAGGTTCCACCTCGGACTTAAGGAGTCAGCATTTTCACGGGCTAGAAGGAAGCGGAGACTAGTATTGGGTGTGGCTTTTTCAAAATTCCCAAATAGGTTCGTATCCATAGCTAAGGTTACAAACCACATTCCTTCCTTAGTGCAAGTAAGGGGGTTCCCTGCGCTTTCCAAAAGGTGTGTTTTGGCCTCTCTCCTTAACTCTAGATCTAACTGTGAAACCCTGAGAATGAGGGGATGAGGATGATAACTGTCAGCTATCACACACCAACCATCCTGACAGGCTCACATGGCCGCCTTGTCAAGGAAGCTCAATGGCCAGCTCCTGGAGATCAATTATCACCACCTCCCCGCTCCTGATCAATGCAGCTGTTTTGGACTGAAATGATTCTGAGACACTGCATCCGGAGCAAGTCACTGCTGTGCAGAAAGAAGGTGGGAATCCTAACCAAGAAAAGATCCTCTGCAAGCCAGAAGCCCAGGAGCAAAGAGAGCTCGCTTCAGCTCTGTTTGCACAATGCACAGGTGAACTCCAACAGCCAGTGACCTGGTTTCTCCTGTAGCAGAAGCATATGGCATTGCTGTTCCTAAGCAACAGGCAGGTACCTTTCTTCCCCATTGTTGCTCAGGCAGGAAGCACTCACCTCACCCTGCTATTTCTTTCATAGCTCAACCCATTTCCTATCTGCCTGCAGAGCAGAGCTTGAAATGGATGCTCTCCCTCTTCACACACAGCCAATGACTTCCTGAAGTCCAGCTGCTTTGGGGTACAAGGAAAGGAACATAACGCAGAGAGACATCTGCTGTCCAGAAGTAACCTGTGGCCATGCTGCTTTTACCCAGCAGTTAGCAAACAGACCGAGTCGCTTCAAAGAGGCTCAGCTGTTCTTCCAGGTTCTCTGGGTTCAGATACGACATCTACATGCAGGGTTTGTTTTCTGCTTTGTGTCTCATCTACAAGGAGGCGAGAACTCCTTAGCCTCGCGTCAGAAGTCAGAGTGTGTATTCCATAACAGAGTCGCCCAGCAGTCTGAAATCCGTTGCCTCTATTACATGGTCAGAACTCTGTCAAACATGGTCCTCATTTACAAAGTGAGCGTGGAAAAGTACATGTTTCTGAGTGCGTGCTAGGAATCTTTGCAATAAAGTTTCTTCTGCTTCAGTGAAACCTCAGAGTGTAAGCACTTAGGATTTACATGTACACTAGCGTGTGTGTGTGTGTGTGTGTGTGTGTGTGTGTGTGTGTGTGCGCGCGCGCGCGCGCGTGCGTGCGCGCGCAGGCGCGGGAGAGCACACGATAGGTCCGGAAGCCAGAGATCAACCCCGGATGTTCTTTCTCAGGAGTTGACCCCATGCTGCTCCCATGCCCCCACCCCCACTCCTCATTCAGGGTCTCTCACTGGGACCCAAGGCTGGCTTTCCAATTAGGTGAGCTTACTGGGCTAGGAAGTCCTGGGACTCTATTTGTCTCTGCCTCTAGCTCTAGGATTACAAACACAGAACCAGCACATCCTGCTTTTATGTGAGTGTTGGGAATCTAACTGAGGTCTTGTGCTTCACAGCACGCACCTAGCTCACTAACCTATCCCAGCCCCAAATTGACACTTTAAAAAAAAAAAAAATCTGCAGAATGAATTCTATTTTCCTATTGTCAACCATCATAGAACTAGAAAGGTGTCCTATTGAAATAAATGTCCCAAAGAAATTAAACACATGCCCACATGCGTGTGTATGCAGGCCCACATGTGTGTATATGCATGCCCACATGCATGTGTATGCACACATGGAGAGACAATTCTATCAAGGATCCACCTGCATCTGAAATCTCTTCCTGGGTTTAAGGAACTCCCCAGCTTAAAGGGGCCATGCCTACCTACCACAATGACTGTGAAAATGTTACCTTCCCAGCCAGACAAAGCACAAGGATGTAGGCAGCTAAATAGAGGGACTTACCCAAGAATAGAGAGCTCACCAGCACTTTTTTTTTTTTTTTTTTTTTTTTTTGGAAGCAAAGACGGTGCAAGGGCTGCTGTAGGCATGTATTTTTGGCAGCACGCACTGTTCAATACCAATGGTGCAAGGAAGCAAGATGAAGCTTCTAGAACGGTGTAGCAACAGGAGTAGCAGCTAGGAGAGAGCTGCAGCCTTGCAATCTTGGGCCCTGACCATGGCTTCATAGCCTGACTCTTCAACCTTCCGTGGAGATTTGCAACCAGGCAGTGTGTGTGTATGTGTGTGTGTCTGTGTCCACGGGCATACTCAAGGACGCCAGAAAGTATCAGATCCCCTGCAACTGCAGTTACAGGCAATTGGAGCTGCCCAACATGGATGCTGAGGACCCAGCTCTGATCCTCTGCAAAAGCAGTCAGTGGTCTTAATATGGCGGTCTAACCTTCCTAGAGCTGCAACCCTTTGATATAGCTCTTCATGTTGTGGTGACCCCCAGCCATGAGCTTATTTCTTTGTTACTTCATAACTGCAATTTTGCTGCTGGTATGAATCATAATATAAATACCTAATATCCTAGATACCTGATATGGAACACCTGTGAAAGGGTCATTTGACCCGAAAGAGGTCACAACCTACAGGTTTGAGAACCAGTCTTACCAGCTGAGCCATGTCTCTCCAGCCTCTAGGCAACACGCTTTTAAACAGCTCGAGTACTGCTTCATTAATCAGCCTTTGGTTTTCTTGCTACAAACAAAGCCTCTACATCAGAGCTGTTAAGGTTTTTCCTAAGGCTGGAGAGACGAGGGTGGGGGTTCGATTCCCAGCATCCACGTGGCTGCCACAACTGTCTGTAACTCCAGTGCCAGGGGGCTGATGCCCTCTTCTGGCTGCAGGCATGCCCATGGTGTACAGACGCACATCCAAAGCAGTCAGAACACTGATACACAGAAACCGATTAAAAATTCTTTCAGCTTTTCATGATTTTACCACATGAAGATCAATAGTATGTTTGGAGTTTTTAATTACCTTTCCCGTCTTTCCAGATTTTTTCCCTAATTCTTGAATGTCTTGTTCTTTATTTCCTGTATTACTGATCTGCAGAAATGTCTCTAGTTTCCAAAGTCCCTCATTCCTCATTTGAAACTAGAAATGTAACAAAAAAGCAAGAAGAGAAAAGTCACAGGAAGAAGATACAAGCAGACCATGTCTCTTGCCAGACTGGTCCAAGAGTGAAACATTGTATCTGCTCACTGAAGCCACCCCTGACAGTGGGCGCTGCAGACGGCCCTCACTGCACCATCAGAGGCAGCTCATCTCGATTTCCACTTGTCTAGAGATCTCCACAGTGCTACCTGGAGACCTGGACTGGGCAGGTCTGAGGCACTCCAAGCGATACCTATGCTGTTTTGGCTTCAACAGCAGTTTGCACAGCAAGGCTGTCCAGTAGTCAAGGGCTGCCCTTAAGTCCCAGAGTAAAACTGCCCCAGGACTGAATAATAAGCATATAAATAAGTAAACAAAGTCAGTACGCTCTCCATTTTCTGACGTTTGTCTACTTTGCTGTTTCTTTTAATTTTATATCTAGAATAAGTAGACTTTATAGTTTTGTTTTGGTAAGAAACAAAACTTGTTGTTGTTGTTGTTGTTGTTGTTAGTGTTATTGTTAGTATTGTTGTCTTGAGAAGCATCTCACCATGTAGATCAGGCTGGCCTTACCTCTCACTATGTAGACCAGGCTGTCCTCAAACCTATAGAGGTTCACCTTCCTCTGCCTCCACAGTACTGGAATTTCATCCAGTAATTCAGGCCAGTTGTTGTTGTTGTTGTTGTTGTTGTTGTTGTTGTTGTTGTTGTTGTACTGTTTGGGTTTTTTGTTGTTGTTTTACTGTTTGGGACTGTCTTGTTTCTCTTAGATCAGGTCTCCTATATCCATCCCACAATGGCTGGTCACTCTGCAGCTGAGAATGGTCTTGAACCCCTGATCCTCCATCTTCCAAGTGACAGACATGGTGCTGAGGATTACATCAGGGCTTCATGCTAAGCAGGCACTCTCATCAAGTGATCTCCATCCCCAGCTTCTAGAAGAACTATACTTTAAAATGACAATAGATTCCATCCTACAGGTCATGCCCATATGTATTACGTGTAAAGTGTTAAAACGGGTAAATACAGCTGTGTCTGACCTCAGTGGTTAAGCAACGGCTAAAACTAACAGTCGATGTAACACAACCACTTAGATTTTCAACTGGATATTGTAGACTATCCACTAATACTATTTCATAGCCCCAAAGATTCTCACTAAGCAAAATCTCAAATGTAAATTAAAAGCATAAGGACCCATCTGTGAAGCACAGTAACACTGAGGTCTAAGGATGCAGAGGCACAAAGCAGCCATATTTTCTACCTCCCCTTATGTCAAAGTGTGTTTTCCATGTACCCAGCCTCCCTCCACCTTACACACTTAATGCTTTCCATAGCAACAGCTCTAAAAGGGAAAAGCCTATTTCTTGTCAAAATGAATAAAATTGTCTTGCCACACACTGTGCAATTAGAGCTCATGCACGCCTCCTTCACAGCGCTCACACACCACTCATGCAGCTTTACCCCCCAGAATTGCCCATCAGATTTTTTTTGAACACTAACCAGTGTGATTTCTGAAGGTATTGTGTGTTTATAATAGCAACAGCCCCTCACTGGCCATGTCCAAAATTCTCCAATACATAAGAAATTTCGCCCACCCCTTATCCCACACTCTAGAGGGGGCTCTCACTGGTCTACAGTTTCTGAGAAGGCCACAGGTTGGAGAAAGCACTTACTCTCAGCTTTTCTGTCTTTTTATATTATGATAGACAGCCTGCATTGATTCTCAAGATAATGAATAAATAACTCATTAATTAGGAACATTTTTAGGATTGTTATAGATCACCACAGGAAAAAAGTATGGAAGAGCTGGTTTGGTTTTTTATTTGTTTGTTTGTTGTTTTTGTTTTTGTTTTGAGTAGAATCAGGAAAGGGTAGGGCAAACTCAGCAAAGAGCCAGAACTTTCCACAGTACTGCAGAGGTATTAAGCTGTCTTACACTGAAGTGAAAAAAAAAATTTAATTAAAGACTTTTTAATTAAACATGTATCAAAATTAGATAGGCTAGGTTTGTTTCCTAGCAAGTGTTCTAAACAATGTATCGAGTCATCTAACCAAGGGGCTGATGGGTAAGCCAATGGCAGACAGAGCCCTGGGAAGAAGCTTACAGGTGAAGGAAGGAGAGAATGATAAGTGGAAGCAGAAAGCTAGCACCCGTGGAAGGGAGGCTGGAGGTGACCCACCCCCTGGACCCCATTTTATTCCCAACATCTCTGTTACTTTTGTTTTCCTGAGAATAAATACAAAGGACCATGACAGACACAATGGAGAGCTGGCTTCTAGCATCCCGTTAATTTCAGATCATCTAGTGCAGGGAGATCTCTTCCAGGGCTCCTCTTGAGATAATGGGTGGGTCTAGCAGCCTTTCTCTTTTGTTTAGGGAAAGTCTTACACACTTATGGCCAATGGCTGACCAGTTTGCAACAGCCAAATAAGGCCCAAGCAAGATCACACATGCTGAAAGGTTATTGGCTTTTACAGCTTACAAGTTAACTTTTCCCAGGAAAGATCCATCTGTGGTCAAAGGGTTATCCCATCCATTCTCGGTAAAAACATGGAGCCCGATTAAAATTATTCCCTTTGATGAAAAATATATATATATAAAGCTAATTAATTTGTCAGTGGGTATACTGTAACTATGTTTGTGTTTTACTGTGATTCTTTCCTACACACGACCCCAAAGCAGATTCTCTGAACACTATTGTTTACAGAAAAGCCCAGAAAGGCATTTTTACTATACCACAAGCTGTTTATACAAAATTAAACTTGGTCTTTGGAAGTCCAAAGAAGAAAGAAGAAAGAGCTAACGCCTAGCCATGAAAGAGAAGAAAACAAAGGCTCCAAGGTGCGGTGAAGGCAGCTCACCCCAAGTCTGTGCTTCCCAAAGCTCAGAACAAAATCTAAATGAAGTTCCAAATGGGGCACACCCCTGTCTCAGAAGCCCAGTTGCCTGCTGCCCATCCTCCTCAGATTAAAAACTGAGCAAGGCCCTGTCCCCAACACTAAATAAGAATCGTAAGGGGCGCAATGAAGAGCTGAATCTTCTGGAGTGTGGCTAATTTGGGGAGGAACAAATGCAGGGAAACCTCTGACATGAGTTTCAAATCGAGACTCATGTTCAAATTGTCTATATTAAGGATTTTTTAAATCTTTGCAAGACAGTTTAACACATTTTTTAAATCAAAGATTCAATCTTAGACTCCTAAATAATGGGTCCCATATGACATTTTCATACACACGTATCACTGTGCTCTGCTCCCTTCCGCCTCCTTGTTTGCCTCCTGCCGGCTCCCATCCTCCCTCCCTTCCTCTCCTCTCCTTTCTGGTTTCGTGTCATGTGTATGTATTTAAATCTAGGTTTCTTTTGTGAGAGAACACACAATGTCTATGTTTCTTTTCTTCTTCACTATCCTCTCTATTAAGTCCTTCCACCTCCTGCATGTCATGGATGGGAGATGATAGATAGATAGATAGATAGATAGATAGATAGATAGATAGATAGATAGATAGACAGATAGACAGACAGATAGACAGACAGATAGACAGACAGATATGAGATATAGTATACAGAGCTTTTGGGGCCACTTCTAGAAACTTGGCAAGAATTTGACATTAGGCCAGGACCTTTAAGCAGGAATCTGACTTTGGGCTAGAACAAAGAAGTAGGCTTCAGGCAAGAATATGACTTTGGAGTAGGACAGGGAAGTAGGTTCAGATATCTCGGTCATTCAGATAAGCCCCTAGAAACAGTGATCACAGGACTTTGTTTATTGCCTTGCTTATCCCTCAACCTAGAGCTGACCTTATTATCTGCATGTAATTAAAATGGTATAAAAGCAGACTAGAAAAAAAAACCCACTTCAGAGCCTCCAAACAGGCTGGGCTCGTGCTATATTGCTGTCTAATTGTCTTTTTTCTTTTTAATCCTCACTTTCTCCGTGGAAAACACATCGACTGACTGCTTGGTCGAGAGGAGGAGGAAGAAGGGAGGAAGAAGAGAGAGAGAGACAGAGAGAGGAAATGATAGATAGATAGATAGATAGATAGATAGATAGATAGATAGATGAGAAAATGTGATTTTTCCCCTTTGTCTTATTTCACTTACATGATGGTTTCTGGCTCTATCCATTTTAGAAGACAGCTATTATATAAAGGCATAGTGTGAGAAAAAAAACTAATTAAAGAGAACTCTACAGGCAGGGGATGGACACATTTAGGAAAATGCTGCAGCCGGCAGCCCTTTACTGATGTTTTCTGAATTGCCCGACTAATTCATTTACTTACTAACAAGCTAAACTTATCTCAGGTGCTTTTTGGGCTTTCAGCGCTGCCTTCCCATTTCTGAGATGAACGTTTCTTACAGACATTATCTCCCAAGGAAAGCCACACAATAGATAGATAGATAGATAGATAGATAGATAGATAGATAGATAGATAGATAGACCGATAAAAAAAGACTGAAGATGGACAGCGAGAGATTACATAACAACGTAAACATATTTAATGCCACTGGATTGAAGCCATATGATGGTTAAAATGTAAATGTTATGTATATTTTACTACAATAAGAAACAACTGAGGGTAGAAATTTATTGTGTTAATGGTAAAATAACCTAGCATCCGAAAACAAGAGAAGAATTTATGAGTGTGCATTTAGGTCTTCACCATGCGTCAGATGAGTGCTATAAAACAATGCAGGAATGTTCACCATTGGATTAAGATCAGCACATTGGACTGCATATGTAGGGCAATGCACTACTAACAAACACCACTACTTACTAAACAGTTTCCATATTTCAATCCCTGCACAGTGCTGCCGGGAGGCTCAATCACCATCCATATATTTTAGGGGGAAAAAAAAGAACTTAGTTTTCCCAATATTAAAAATAGAGCACTGGTAATAAATGATAGGACCCAACAACAACAAAGTCTCATTCTACCAACAATACTTCCTGAAATATTCACAGAAACTATGGGGCCGCATCAAAATACTACAAATGCAACTGTCCATGTGACCCGGCTGTACCATTCCTGGGTATTGACTTCATGCTCTTTGTAGCACTGGTCACCAGAAATGGAACCAAGCCTAGATGTTCATCAGTAAATAAATGGATAGATAAAATTAATATACACAAAAAAATAGTTTTATTCAATAACAAAAATTTAAATTGTCATTTGGTAGAAAATGGATAGAACTAAAAATAATATTAAATTAAGTCAAGCTCAAAAAAGATAAATATTACATGTATTCTCTCATATGTAGAATTTATACATACACACACACACACACACACACACATACACGTACACATGCACCATGCAGCTGGCTACATGTTAGTTAGTAGAGTCCTAGAGAAGTAGACTATGAAAGAATATTTAAATAAGCAATACTCAAAAAAAAAAAAAAAAAAAAAAGGAGCTGGACATGGTAGTACATACATGAATTCCAGCACTGAGGAGGTAGGGCCAGATGAATTTCTGAGTTCAAGCCTAGCCTGGTCTACAGAGCCAGGGCAGCCAGGGCTACCCAGAAAAACGCTTTCTCAAAAAAGGAGGTGAACAACGACCATGAAGAAGAGGAGAGGAAGAGAAGAATGAGGAGGGTGAGTAACAAAAGGAAGATGAAAAGGAGGAGAGATACACAATGCTTAAACTTTCCCCAAATACTATGAAAAGCCATAATCCCAAGAGCTCAACAAACCCCAAATGAAAACAGTAAAAACCACCAAACTAATATATATCGCGAGCCTGGGTCAGTGTCCAGCTAGAAATCAACCACTGTATGTTCTTTGTGTTCAGGCTCACAACATGGCTGAGCAGACAAGACATAGACCCTTGAACACTGTGACGTAAGAGCCAGCAGTGGATTTTAAAGACATAGGTTAGTGGCAGAGTGGGAGGAGCTATATGAACATTGTTGTTTCTTTTGGGGTAAAAATGGTTGCATTGTTTCGCTTCTTCTACACATGTTTAACTGTGTCCTAAGATTGCATGAATTGGCCACAGTTATATCCATTTTGCCATGCTATGTTACTTTTCTACCAACTTCAAATTATTTGAGAATTAAAATTATTCATAGATAGATAGATAGATAGATAGATCGCCGGCAAGTTACTAGAAAAAAATTGATAAGTAGAAAAAAAACCTAAAACGCAGCGAGAAAGGGGAAATGCTACAGTACATACAAAGAAACAAAGAACAACACAGGTCTAGTCCAAAGCAACACAAGCCAGAAGATAGTGCAATCGCATCTTTTAAAACAATAAACAAAAAAATGTCAAGCTAGCGCGGATTCAAGATGGCGACGGCGGCTGCCAGCACGCACGGAGGGGAGACGCAGCCGCGGAGGAGGAGACCGCACAATATCTCCACAACAACCAATAAAGGCAGGCCTTACGATTAGATGCTTTTTAAAAGTGGCTTCATAGAATTGGGGGAAAAATATGGTTAATGACCCAATTCTATTTAAGGGGCAGGCCACTGAGTTTGACCATGTTCCAGTGTCTATATAGATCACAAAAACTGAACTTTTTTTTTTTTTGGAGGGGGAGGTCACGAGGGTGAGAGGGTATACGTGGAAGGACGCAGATATGAGTGTGATTGGGACGCATGATGCGAAATTCCCAAAGAATCAATAAAAGTATTATATTGAGAAAAGAGAGATGGCAGACTGGAGCAGCATGCTCTGCTGAAAGAGAAGAACTAGAGACGTGGTGGCAGTGGCCGCAGCAACAGGTAGGAGCACAGCTTTCGGCAAAGGAGCACGTCACTGGAGAACAAGGTGGGGCCTCCGGCTGCTAGAAAGCTTCGGCCACCATCAGCCTGCCCTGCCCCGTGGTTGTCTGCTCGGCCAGACCACTCAACCTGCTGCTCAACTTGCTGCTGCTGCCGCTGCTGCCGCCACTGCCGCCGCTTGCCCTAACGTGGAGAGGAGAGCAAGGCACCACAGTACGGCTCAGGGGCTGCAAGCACTGTGCCCAGGGTGCCAGGCAAAAACAAAAACAAAACAAACAAAAAAAAGAAAATTACCAAAATCAAAGTTACTAAAGAAATTTATGCTAATATTGTAATAGACAAAAATAATAAAATAATACGAACACAAAAATTCTTACATTTTTATACAAAGAAGTCCAACAATACATTTTAATGGATTAAAATATATGACAAAATGCTATTTGTTCCCAACATACAAGGATAGTGACACATTTGGAAACCAACAATTAACTCAACATATCAACAGACTAAATAGCAAAACTTAGGTGATTGCCTCAAAGACTACAGAGAAGGTGACCTACAGACCTTAGCCTCAGCTGGGTGTGTTTTGTTTGTACACGGTCACGTGAGTGCAGGTGCCTGCACGTGGTGGCCACAGCTCAGCTTTGAATGTCACTCTGCAGTTGCTATCTCCTTTTCTGTTTGTTTTTTGTTTATCTGACCAAGACATCCCAGGGCTCCTCCTGTCTCTCCCTTCCCAGCTTTTTATTTGAGGTCTGTGGAACTGAAACTCCAATCCTCAGGCTTGCCCAGAGGCCCTTAATCAATTGGTCTATGTCTCCAGACCCTCCAGTTCTGTCTAAAACCTGCAGCAAACTATGAAGAGGAGGGTGCAGCCTCAACCTGATAAAGAATTCCAGTGAGCTATCAGACTTACTGGTAGAAACAAAACACACCCCTCTAAAATTGGCAGCACTGAGGCCATTTTGTTCAACAGTACAACCTCCATTGTCAGTCCCTAAATAGTTTGCATTGTATGCTAGCGTAAATAATGTTTTAATTGCAAATAGCACGACGTTTTAGTTATAAATCATGTTGTCTTAAGCTAATTGTCAGTATGAGGGAAGCGATAGTTGATGTATATTTGACTTTGCATCTTGGGGAACTGTTACAAATGTATAGAGTCTGGGGGCGCTCGTACAGTTCCCAATTCACATCTCATAACGTGGGTGGATCTTCTAAGGGCTCTGTATGGGGAAACTCACTGAAGACGAATAGGAGAAGGACTCACCCTGAGGATGAATCTAGAAAGGGAATCTTATTGATCCCCTTTGGACTCATTCGCCTTTTGTTTCTTACCATGCTGCACTGCGTGATACAGTGGGGAACTTATTCATAGAAGTCGACAGGCTGATTCCAAAACACAAGGCAATGCAGGTGCTCTAATTCTCAAAACTGTGTCAAAAAAAAAGAAAAGTGTAGAACTTGTCGACACTCTCTAAGTTTAAAGCTGCAGAAATCAAGGCAGCATGGTATGGACAGACAGACAGACAGACAGACAGACAGACAGACAGACAAATGTATCCATGGACAAGAAAAGAATATCCAGAATTCATCCCAGACAGTATGGCCATTAACTTCTAATAAAGCTCCAAGGCAGCTCACGGGGGAGGAGAAGCCTTCCCAATAACACTGAGAAAGCAGTTAGATGTCCACCTGAAAGAAAGGAGAACACAGAAAACAAACTGGGCCCTTAGTTCATAACATTAACAAAGCCAGAAAATGCACCCCCACTTAATTGTAAGGACTAACGCCGTAGACATGTTATTTAAGGACATAGAGAAGACAAGAAGCAGTAGTGGGTGGATTTCTGGAGTTTCGGGTCAGCCAGGGCTACAGACTGAGACTCTGTCTCAAATAACTAAATAAATAAGCAAGCAAGCAAATAAGTAATAAAGAGGTAGAGAAAGAGACCAGTGGAGTGACACAGAGGTAAGAACAGCGGTTGTGACCAAATGTCATAATGAAAGTCACTACTATATAGCATCAGTAGATGCTAATAAAAAATATGCTTTTAAAAACTGGAGGAAATCCTGGTTACTTTGGGTTAGGCAAAGGTTTGTTGCAAAAGGTGCAAGACAGTAAGTACTAAGTCTTTTAAGATGTGATAAGCTGGTTTATTAAACTTAAAATTTGCTATGCATGTTGGCATACACTTGTAAACTCAGTTCTACACGGGCTGAAGCAAGAAGATCACAAGTTCAAGGCCAGCATGGACCCTGTCTCCAAAACTAAAACGTTACATTAAATGTGTAATATTCATCAATATACACTATTAGGGAAATGAAAAAAGTGTGGCTGCAGACCCCAAGAAAACATTTACAAGTCACACGTCTGAGAAGGAACACATCCATGGACTAAAGAATCATCATGAGAGAACAGTAAGAAAGCCCAGCTGTCAGAGGAGCAAACGCATTAAATGAATATAACCCTCTAGATATCTTAGGTAGTGAACAACCTCTTAAGAAGAGAGTTAACATTATTCCATTGGGAAGAAACAAATTAAAACCAAAACGGAATGTCAGGATTAGTTTGTTTTGGATAAGCCTTTCCCGCCATGGTGCTCGACAGCCCAGGCTGTCTTGAACTCCCGAGTGCTTGGGTTACAGGCCTGCGCCACACATGTGTACAATCAAAGCTGACAATATCAAAAGTTACAGAGGGTGTAAAACAACAGAAACCTCACAGTGGTAATAAGAATGTGAGTTTAAAAGACGTCTTCACAGGCTGGAGAGATGGCTCAGCGATTAAGAGCACTGACTGCTCTTCCAGAGGTCCCGAGTTCAATTCCCAGCAACCACATGGTGGCTCACAACCATCTGTAATGGGATCTGATGCCCTCTTCTGGTGTATCTGAAGACAGCTAAAGTGTACTCATATAAATAAAATAAATAAATAAAATCTGTTTTAAAAAAAAAAAAAAAGATGTCTTCACAACTTTTATAGCATGAAAAATCAAAACATGTCCATCCATGTACTTCACATGAGCACCCACAACACATGTCCATCCATGTACTTCACATGAGCACCCACAACACATGTCCATCCATGTACTTCACATGAGCACCCACAACACATGTCCATCCATGTACTTCACATGAGCACCCACAACACATGTCCATCCATGTACTTCACATGAGCACCCACAACACACGTCCATCCATGTACTTCACATGAGCACCCACAACACACGTCCATCCGTGTACTTCACATGAGCACCCACAACACACGTCCATCCATGTACTTCACATGAGCACCCACAACACACGTCTATCCGTGTACTTCACATGAGCACCCACAACACACGTCCATCCGTGTACTTCACATGAGCACCCACAACACACGTCCATCCGTGTACTTCACATGAGCACCCACAACACACGTCCATCCGTGTACTTCACATGAGCACCCACAACACACGTCCATCCGTGTACTTCACATGAGCACCCACAACACACGTCCATCCATGTACTTCACATGAGCACCCACAACACACGTCCATCCGTTGTACTTCACATGAGCACCCACAACACACGGTCCATCCGTGTACTTCACATGAGCACCCACAACACACGTCCATCCGTGTACTTCACATGAGCACCCACAACACACGTCCATCCATGTACTTCACATGAGCACCCACAACACACGTCCATCCGTGTACTTCACATGAGCACCCACAACACACGTCCATCCGTGTACTTCACATGAGCACCCACAACACACGTCCATCCGTGTACTTCACATGAGCACCCACAACACACGTCCATCCGTGTACTTCACATGAGCACCCACAACACACGTCCATCCATGTACTTCACATGAGCACCCACAACACACGTCCATCCGTGTACTTCACATGAGCACCCACACCTAATTTCAAGGTATACTTAGCTTTACATACAGTGGAGGCACAAGGTGGGCGAGAACCAACCTCATTCTCTGATGATCACATGTATGCTGTAGCACACATGTACCCACAAGTATGTGCATGCATGCCTATACACACATATATACAATAAATGCAATTTTAAGCTATTTTTAAACTTGGAGTTGCTATAACAGACTATAAACATTATCAGAGACCGGAAAATGATTCCATGGGTAAAGGTACTTGGCACACAAGCCTGACAACCTGAGTCTGACCCCCAGAATCCACATAGCTGGTAGTAGTGTATATTCATTATCTCAGCACTCTGTGCAAACGGAAGACTAAGACGGGAGAATTACCCAGAAGCCCACAGGCCCCCTACCCTGGCAACAAAAATAACACAATAGATTTTGCCACAAAACCAAGGTGGAAAGGCAAGGACCAACTCCTGAAAGTTGTCAAGGGTCAAAAATGACTCCCCGGAGCCGGGGAGACTGCTCAGCGGGAAGTGCACAAGAAAAGGACTGGAATTATAAGTCCAGGTGGGCTTCAGCTGAAATCTCAGCCCTGCATAGGCAGAGAAAGGGATGCCGCCACCTCCCTGGAAGATGGCCAGCTACATACCCTAATCAATCAGCAAGCTCCGAGTTCAGCAAGAAACCCCATCTCAGAAAGTGGAGAGAAATTGAAGAACACGCCTAGGAACAACCTCAAAGTTTCATACAGTGAACACACATGTGTGCATGCATGCACGCGCACACACACACACACACACACACACACACACCACTCCTGATTTTAAATCTCCCTGTAGGACAGTAAAACGAGCAAGTCACACTCCACATTTTTCTGTCATCAATATAGTAGCAAATTAGCATCTGCATGTACAGAATACGGACATTTTACAGTGTCTTTATTTTTATGTGCATGGGTGTTTTGCCTGCATATTTGTCTGTGCACTGTCTGTGCACATGTCTGTGCCTGCAGATACACGAAGATGCCACTGGATCCTCTGGAACTGGAATTACAGACGGTTATGAATTTTAACACCGGTGCTGGGGATGAAGTCTGCAGCTTTGGACCCAATGTCTTTACCTCCTCTCTGTGTGAAGGTGCCCACCCTAAGGGCTCCATCTAGGCATGCTCACCAATGCTTCCCAACCTCAAGCCTCCAACACTGCCAGGCTCCACACCCAGCTTTCCAACAGGATGCTCTGCCTCTACCCAGATGTCTGATGTGCACCTTAAATGGACCCACAAGGTACGTTTGCCCTCCACATCCACTCCGTCTTTATCTCTGTCTTGAATGATACCATTTTCAAGCAGCTACTTTCTCAACTTGAAAAGTCTCATCTGCACAGCCTCATAGAAGCATGAGGAGGGATGGGATAGGAGTTTTCTGCGTGGCGGGGAGAAGTGGGGTAAGGGGATAAAATCTGAAACGTAAATATAATACCCCCCCAAAAAAGAAAAGTCTCATCTTTTATTTCTCCCTCGCCCACAGTATCTAATCCCAGACACCTGTCAAGCCTTATGCAGAAACTCTCTAGATAGTGCCCCTGAAATGAGTCCTATGTCCACATGTCGCCTCAGTTCAATCCCTGCACCCCTCGCCTGCCCAGTCTAATGACAACTACCTCACCTCCGCCCTCCTTCCTTTCTCCCAATTTTCTTCTGCTCATCTCCTCTTTCCTCTCCACAGTACTTCTACTTTAGAGACATTTTCCTGATCAGAAAATTAAAAACACAGATGCTCAGTTAGCCCCGAGAGACTTGCACAGTCCTCTAAGCTAGTCCCTGGGGACATAATACAATAGAAAATGGCCTGAGGCCGGGCTGAGGGAGCAATTGTCTTAGCGTGGTGAGTGAGGTCCTCTGTGGTTAGCCTTCTGCCCAACTGACTCTACTCACTTCTCCAATTAACTCGTCCAGGTTCACCACACTGAGTCACAGCACACTGCGAGATCCAACATGTCTCCCGTTCCTCCTACTCTGATGCCACTCCTACTGCCTGAAATGGACTGTGCCCACCGCAGTCACTTGTTTGGATGCCAGCACCTGTGACTTACCTCCTAACCTCAGAGTGAAGAGATTGTCACTTCAGACTAAGGTCATCTTGTGCTACCATAACAGAATACCATACTCTAAGCAAACAGAAAATTTTCACAACCCTGGAGGCTGGGGAGCCTAAGACCAAGGTCTTAGCACCTCAGGAGGGCCTTACTACATTCTCATTTAACAAAATGTATCTTCTCAGGGCAGAAAAGAAGAAAGAAAGCCACTCCTGAAAGCCCTTTTTTTAATTGGATATTTTATTTACATTTCAGATGTTATCCCCCTTTCCCCCTTTCCCCCTTTCCCCTTTCCCCCTTTCCCCTCCACCCTGAAGCACCCTATCTCATCCCCCCTCCTCCTGCTTTTACGAGGATATACCTATTAATCCCTCATGAAGCAGAGTCTTCATGACCCAGGCACCTCCCACGAGGTGCCAACATAGCAATATGATAGCATTAGATGCTTTGAGAGAGAGATCCAGACCATAAGACTTTCTTCAGCATTTCTCAGAGCCCCCTCTGAGGAATGGGAGACCTGGTTGGTTCTGGCAGTGCATTGTGGCTCAGTGTGGTGCCTCTGGAGTAGTTAACTGGAGAAGTGAGTAGGGGTGCGTTTGGCAAGTGATTTGCACTAGATACTCATTCACCATCGTGGCTGTGACATCATCTCCCTACTGCTAGAACCAAGTGTCAGGCTCAGACTAAGGTTGCACCTCCTTGAAGAAGTGTTTTTCAAACTGTTAGGGCTGACCCAAGTAAAGAGATGATTTCACCAGCCAAGGGTTCTGATCCACTGCTACACCAGACACAGCTGAGACATTGGAGTCTGCCTTCTTCCTGCTGCTAGCTTCTATTGTCACTTTAGACAATTGGACACATGGGGTTCTATATTCCTTGGCAATAGTCAAAACATATACCTAGCAGTTTATTATGGGCTCTTAACAAAGTTTCATGCAGTTCCTATGTAGGCAGTGGTTTGTGCAAGAGAGTAAAAGAATGCAGATATTCTGCAGAACTGAGAGAGGAATGAGTTAGAGGAAGTATGTTCTGTCTGGAACCCAAGTCCCCATCTCTACCTGGGTGGGTAGGGATTGGAAGAGCTATTCCAGAAAGCTCGAAGTGGTGGTCACTAGGCACTGTCCAGCAGTGGCCAGCGCTGTGAATGACTAGGAGAGGTCATCTGACGGGTTAGATGCCTGGATCCAGCCCTCAGCTACTGCAGAGCAGTGTGTGCAGTGGCATAATGGAGCCTTCTGTGGGGTGCAGTGGCACCAGGCTCAGACTCATGTTATCCTGATGAATGGAAAGGTAGCTTAATAATGATAGAAACTGCGCTTCATGTCTCAGTCAGTAACAACTAATCACAAAATTAACATAGAAGAAAAAAAGATGTGACATAGAACACAATTACCATCTAAATAAATATATGGCGTTAATGCCTGCTATATATGCTCCTTCAATCCACAGAGGAGGTACAGCCTCAGAGCACACACCCTCCCCCACCCCCCCCCACCCCCCACTCCCGTCACCAGCTTTGTAACACAGCCATGGCCCAGTCTTAATTTGAACACACATTATCTAACATTCAAAGATGCTTTTACACAACTGATCAAATTTACTAAAGACATTTTCTTTTAAAAATTGTTATAGAAACTTTTTTTTTTTTAAATAAGCTCATCAAATTCTATTAGTTCAAAGAGCTATTCAGGGTGACCAATTCCAGTCTTGCAGGACATCAGAAAGGAAGCAGGGAATGTGCAGTTCTCATTATGGCCACAGGGTGGCAGGGTGACGCTGCACACCAGAGCTGATCCGTAGTGTATAGTCTGGAACCTTAGCTTGGTTAGTGAATCCAGCAAAGAATTCAGACTAGCATGGCTGGAAAGCCTTTTCTCTTAGAAGTAAACGGCTTTCCTTCTGAAAGGTTCATTCTTCTCTCGTTAATGTGTTTCACTGAGACAGGCCCTTCAAGAGCCTTAGTGAGGCCAACAGGCCTTTTTCATACTGCATTCGTTGCCTTTTTGGAGAAGAATCAATAGAATTCCATTAGGAACACTCCTGTCCCTGGTCTTGATAAGGTCTTTAAACAGAAGGAGACAAGCTCAAAGTCAAATCCTTCACGAAACACGCAGTCAACTGCCTCAGACAAGAGAGCAGTAGCTCAGCCGGCCTTCATGCTTTCTGAGTCGGCCTTTGCCAGGATGTGCGTACTAGCTTCTCCTGCGGGGGAGGCAGGTGGATTGGAAAATCTGACACCAGCTCGAAAAGGACTAAGAATTCATGAGAGAAGATAAAAAGCACACTGAGCATTCATTTTGAGCCTCTCAAAATGCAAAAGAGGGCTGTGTGTAAAGATGTCTGCCCCCAAACCGGAGTTCGAACCCTAGGGCCCACATGGCAGAAGGAGGAAGTCAGTTTGTCCTCTGACTACACGAGTGTACTGTGGCATGTACACATTCTCTCTCTCTCTCTCTCTCTCTCTCTCTCTCTCTCTCTCTCTCTCACACACACACACACACACACACACACAATCTTAAAAGGGTTTTTATGGGCTGGAGAGATTGCTCAGTGGTTAGAGAACTTGCCACTCTTACAGAGGATCTGAGTTTGGTTCCAAGCACCCACGACCACCCATAATTTCAGTTCCAGGGGATGCGGTGTATTCTTACCTGTACAGGTGCAAGGAATGCACATGGTGTGTTTACATACACACAGGCAAAACACTCCTATACATAAAGTGATAAAATCTAAATACATTAATTTAATTAAAAGGTTTTTTACATACCCAAAGAAATCTAGAAAATCATGCCAGCATACAACTGAACCCCAGCCGTGGGCAGCGCAGGCAGGCGGACCATCGGTGTGAAGCCCGTGCTGGTTATATAGCAAGGGTTGTGACTCAATGCAAATGAAGAGAGACATCAAGAAAATCATCATAAATGAAACTAAGACAAACATAAGTGAATGCAGACGCTCCCTATGACTCGGTGAACAGTAAGCTGTCCCCTCTTCTCCCATTGACTCTGCAAGCTGCCCTAGAGCCAACAGCTAAATCCCATTTTTGGTTTCGTTTGGTTTTGGTTTTGTTTTAGCAGTTGAGTGGGTTCTCTTGTCTGTAATAAAAACCCTGGCTATTGAAGAAAAGGGGAAAAAAAGACAGAATAGCAGAATTACTCTACAGGAAATGAATCCAAAGGTCATTCAGTACAGAACAGAAGACACTGGGGGGGGGGGGGGGGGGAACAGAGCAGAGAGGCTGCAGGGCTGTGTATGGCTGACCTTCAACTGAAGGTTTCTAAGATGTAAACTTCTTTCTCTCCAAAACACCGTTTGGCTGGCGACACTCTGCGTTAGTTACACACCATTGCTGTGATGAAACGCCATGGCCATGGCAACTTACAGAGAAAGGGTTTATTTTGGTCTGTGGTTCCAGAGGGGTGAATCCGTCACCACCACAGGAGGGAAGCACAGCACAAACACTGGGCATGGGGGCGGGGACAGCTGAGAATTCACATCAAGCAGGAAACAGAGGACAACCTGGATGTGGCCTGAGTCTTTGAACTCCCAAAGCCCATCCCCAGTGACGAACTTCCGCCAGCAAGGTCACACTTTCTAAGGCTCTCAAAATGGCACCAACTGGGGACCAAGTATTCAAATGCCAGAGACTATGAGGAATATTTTTTTCATCGAAACCAAAATATCCAAAGGTCTGACGTGAATGTATCGTGTATATGCTGAGGAAAACAGAACGTGTTCATCCGTGGCTTCGCAGCAGAGATGCAAGAACAGTTGTTCACAGCAAAGCAGAGCACTGAAGAGACACTTGGGAGTGGGAGCGGGGAGTTATGAGACTAAATTCCCCAGGGCTGCAGTCTCCAGTTTGTATTGTGTGTGGAAATGGAGGCCTTGGGCTGGAGCAAAGGAGTGACATTTGCCTGGGGTGACAGATGTCACTACTCCAAGCTCCTTACAGGCTGTACACATGCACTAAAATCCCACACTGTCACTCATAAACAGACAGGATTATGCACTGGTGAAAAATTCGGATGGAGACACCAAGAGGAGCTGGGGACCGAGACAGGGACTGAGTCGGGGACGTTACACATGTGAGCCACATTCAGCATTATGAAATGAGGACAGTATTTTCCAAATAACTATATTAAAAAGTGTAAGTGGAAAAAAGTATTATCAAGGAAATAATTTTTCTGTGGCATAACCTGGAGTGGAAAAAAATTTCTAGAAGGAGGAGGCAGGCACAGGGGAGAGAGGGAGGGAGTGAAGGAAGGAAGGAGAGTGTTCCTAAATGCAAAGGAGAAGGGAGTTAGCCTGTGGTTAGCAGGTGTGAGGCACTATGGAGCTTCCACAGAAGTCGGTGTATGGAGTCCTAAGACAGAGAATATGGAAAACATAACACTCAATAAGAGAATGACAAAGAACTTTCCAGAATTTAAGAGGGAAGTGAGATTTAAAAGCAAAAGGTCTAAATATAAACAAATCCACATACAGTGGATTTAAAACAAAAATGAAAGAAAATGTGAAACTCTTACATTTGAGTCTTAGATTTAGGAGTGCAGAGCAAAGAAGCAAAAGGCAAGACGGGACCAGAGACTGGCCTTAACAATGAGACTGTGTTCATTAGCACTGCACACAGGGAAGGGAAGCCATTTCCCTGTGGAGGAAGCTAGTCGGGACTCTTACGGAAGTGGGTAAGATACTTACAGATGAGGAAGTTGGTGCAGGAGGGTTACCTAGGTAAAGACATTCCTGAGAAATGTACAATACCCTGCTTTTGAAAAAGCTTGATCAAGCAAGGTAGGCTCTTGTGAGAAAGTGCCTGTCTGTCTCAATGAACAGTTCTCACAGATGCAGATGTGGAAAACTGAACCCAGATGAGCAAAGACAGCATGAATTACTCAGGGGCCTTCTGGGTTGCTGCAGTTAGGGCATTCTATCATCGCAGACCCTGAAAACAAAATAAACAAACAAAAAACGAGTAGGGGCTTTGTCTCTTAGCTGTTCCAAGCTGAGGAGGGTCATCTCTGAAGAGGGCAGTTCAGGGACTATGGGAAAAGAGGGTCCTCACCAGAAGTGATGGCACATTCCTTTAATCTCAGCACCTGGGAGGCAGAAGCAGGAGGATCTCTGTGACTTGAGGCCAGCCTGGTCTACAGAGTAAGTTCTGGGATAGCCTGAGCTACATAGTGAATCCCTGTCTCAAAAAAGAAAGAAAGAAAGAAAGAAAGAGAGACAGAGAGAGAGAGAGAGAGAAAGAGAGAAAGAGGAAAGAAGGGAGGGAAAGAGGAAAAATAAAGGAAGGGTGGACCCTCTTGTTACTTTGCAGGAGAAGAGTTTTAACGAGGTCAGCTATGATGGATCACGTGACTGCCATAGTGTACTCTTGGAGAAACCTTTTTAAAAAATTGTTAGAGGGCTGAAAACAGGATTATGTTACAGAATAAACTGGGATTTGCCATGGAAGGTAGAGAGGGGCGAGGGTGGTGCACACAAAGTGAGCCAGTGAGAGGAAGTAGATGCCCATCGACAGGACTTGCATAAAGGCCAAGAGACGGATTTGTATGGAGTCCAGAAGAGCTGTGGGTATTTGGCAGGGTGGATTGTGTCAGAACAGGAAGGACGCCAGGAGACTTGGTAAGCTGGAGGAGAAAGATAGCTCAACGTTTAGGATTGTGGGAAGAGCGGTGGGTGGTGAAAGGCTAGAGGAAGCGGAGCTGTCTTGGCGGTCTGCTATGGGTGCAGGATCCAGGAAGGAGCTGGTCGTTGTGTAAAGATACAGAAGGGTATGGGTCCACAGTGACCAGGGAGCAGGAGCAGCTCAAGAGCGACCCCTAGTGGACAGACAGACCCAGCAGGTGGATGAGTAAGTGGAACTGGCTGCCTTTCCGAGATGATGAGTTTAAGAGGGGGGGACCCAGCTCTCTTGTTTGGAGATGAAAGGGAGAGTCAAGAGCTCGTAGAACGTTTACTTTGAAAAGTTAGCGATGGAGGGGCGCCCTAGCAGGGGTGAAGTAAGGGTGGCATTGAATGAAGCCAAGGGTTATAGTACAGAAGTAAAAGAATGCTAAAAATAATGGTCATTTGGCTGGTGAGCTGGGAGCTCTTACAACAGAAGCAGCAAAGGTCTAGACAACATCAAAGGAAGGGAACGGGAGAAAACAGGGCTGACGTAAAGAACTGTATCTGGTCTGATCTGAGGTGAAAGAGACAAAGGTTCCTCGCAGCCAGAGCTCCGCCACAGGACCCAACACGCACTCTTACAGATGTCTCAAGGACGAATAGAGCTGTTGTAGGGTGAAAGCCACCGGCGGGGGATGGGGGGGCGGGAACCTCAGTATGAGAATAATAAGCAGGAAATAACCTCACGGGGAGAAGCCATGGTGGAAGAGAACAGAAAGCCTATCCACAAGTAGAAGCCTATGGTTAAGTTGGCTAGTCCCTGAGTGTTTGAGCCCCATCTAGACTCAGTTAGCATTGTTCCTGGAAGACCACACAAATTCCGTCCTTAGCGATACAGGAGAACTAGTCTTCCTTAAGTTTGCAGTCCCACAGCAACCAACATGGTTGACCCTGAAGGGTGTTAAGCTGGTCTGAGATTTCTTTAAGGTGTTCTGAGATCTGGTAACACAGAGACTGATGCAAAGAAGCCTTCAGTCTGGCTGTTTCAGTTCTGAGTCCTGAAAAAAAAAATAATATCCAGAATGGCAATCAGAGGATGAAGGAGGCGGTTCTACGCTAAGATTCTGTTCTCCAAATAGTTCTTGGTGTGTCAGTAAAGAAAGCTGGAAGCCAATTGTTGGGCAGAAGGTATAGCGGAGCTTCTTCTAGTCCCAGGAGAGAAAAGCAGACACAAGGAAGGAAAGGAGGGTTTTCTGCCATGCTCTGGAGGAAGAAGAAGCCAGCAGCCATGTGAGGTCTCGGAAGGAGCTGGGGCCTGTGGCCACTACTACAGGCAGGTGGTCATGGACGTTAGGCGGGGGCTAGGTGGGAGGAGCCACTGAAGATAAAAATATTATTAAGGACAAGCTTTTCCAGGTGGGAGATAGTAATGCCCAGCCCAGCAATTGCGTTCAAAGGCAAGTGCCAAAAAACAAACTGTGTGTGTGAGTGTGAGGGTGTGTGTGTGTGTGTGTGTGTGTGTGTGTGTGTGTGTTATTTGTGGATTCAAGACAAGCTGGGAGGGGGCTGGTAGTGCAGTCACCTCCCGGAGCTAAAGGCAGGAGAGCAAAAGGGATGCTGGGAAGGAGCGGGTAGCATGGCTGCCTTCTCAGAGCAAAGGCAGTAGCCTGAAACCACACGCAACAGAGAGAAGAGCTGGATGACCGTTAGTCACCTTTTCAGAGATCACCCAAACTGCCTTTAGGTGGTTGGGATCACAGATCTCTGTTAACTTCTTCAAGCTAACAAAAGGGGAGGACCAAGCTACAAAGCCACAATAAAAAACCATGGTAAAGATCCCGAACATAAATCATCCTCTCGATGGTGGTATGCTTCCTTCGAGTATGTCATGTGACTGAGGTAGTATTTGTGACACACAAAAATGAGACTGTTAGGACTATTATAATTCTTACTGACAGCATAGTTAAGAAAATATTTTTGCCCATACTGGAAGAAGCTAGCATGCAAGAAAACCATCTACAGAACCCTTGGCAGGCTGCCATAGGGGTCAGGTTACTGCTTATTTTTATCACTGTTTTGTTACAACCATTAAGAGGTAAAGTCAGGGCTCAAGAGTTAAGAGAACTCACTGCTCTTCCAGAGGTCCTGAGTTCAATTCCCAGCAACCACATGGTGGCTCACAACCATCTGTAATGGGATCCGATGCCCTCTTCTGGAGTGTCTGAAGACAGCTACAGTGTACTCAGATAAACAAAATAAATAAATCTTGAGGGGGGGAGTAGAGTTAATAAGAAAAAAATTATAACAGGTTTAACATAAGCTTTGTCTAGTAAGGTTAAATTCAATTGTACAACTGGCTGAACCGTGTACCAGAATCCTGTAGAAGAGTAAGATAGAAGAAATCAGTGGTTTGTTCCCTCAGAAGCACCTGGAAACTTTATAAGAGAAGTCACTTAAAGTCAGCATCGAAATAACAATTTAAGAGAAAAATAGAATCTGTTGAATCACTTTTATGGGGTGTTCCAGCAGATATCCAAATTACTTGGATATCCCAAGTAATTTCTGAAACCTGTGAGTTGAACAGCAGAATATCGGGCAGCCCCCTTTAATCAGGGCACATGGGTGGTTTGGGTACAGAAAGACTTACAGATGTGAGGGGTACTCTTTCAGATATAGGTAGTGTCCCTTGGTTGGTAAATAGAGCTTTTAAATCTGGCCTCAGCATTTAAGGAGATAAGTGTGTTTCCTAGCTATAGATAGGCACTGTGGTGTTAAAGCAAGTCAGGGAAGGCCTTGCCATGCACCTGCGAATACACATATCAGGATGAGGATCCTTAGTGACAAATCATCATCCAAATGCCGTTTCCTATGGCCAAATAGAGTGTCTGGGAATGCAGTCCCTTGAATTGTTGAGGGGACATACAGATCATTTTGATCTTGAGTCTACTTTCCTGGTGAGTGTTTAAGACCACAAAGGTGGCCAAAATATTTTGGCCACATTTCTACTGTTAAGGCCAGTCAAGAATCCAGCCCTCAGGGATCACCTGGGCTTGTGAGGTATCTGACTTCTTGAGCTTTTCTGTAAGCGGTTGCCCATCTATGTGAGGATACGTCAAAGACCTTGCTTGGCCTGGCTGTGGCTTTCCTCGGAAAGCATATAGAAGTCTTCCTTCCGTGTTAGCCCTCCTCTTTAGAGACTAGACTCTGGTTAGGATTCATGGAGTGGGGTCTCCATGGCCTCCCTCAATAAGAGAACAGGTGGCTTTCACAGTTGCAGAACATTTCTAGAGATGACTGGCAGTCCCTGGGACCTCACAGCCCTTGGAGAATGAGGGGGGAATATTCTGCCTCTTAGTGTCTCTGATTACATTATAGTAGGATTCAAGAGTGATTCTCAAACACCCAGATCAGTTACACTCATCTGATACTCTTAACTACTATATAATATTTCTTTTTTACTTTTGTTTTTCGAGACAGGGTTTCTCTGTGTAGCCCTGGCTGTCCTGGAACTCACTCTGTAGACCAGGCTGGCCTCGAACTCAGAAATCCACCTACCTCTGCCTCCCAAACGCTGGGATTAAAGGCGTGTGCCATCACTGCCTGGCTTAATATTTCAAAAGTCAAATTATTTTAAACTTTGATTAGACATGAATTTAGTTTTTGTAAGTATTGCTCTTAAGCCCTAGAAACAATGCCATATATATTATCTGTAAGTCTCATGCTTTATGTAACCCTCAGTTACTTACTCAGATGTCATAATTTACAAACCTTTCATTTTTTCATATTGTAAACATCCATCTATCTTAATCCCATATGTAACTCCTTCTTTAGCAAAATAATTTATCTTTTTATCCTTATAACATTTTTAAAATTTTCCTAATACCATGAAGCAACATATTAACAAGTGATTTTACTATCTGTTGTGAGAATTTCCTCCCTGGGAAGGGGGAGGACTAAGTAATATCATTCTCCTCTTCATAAGGTCCCTATGACAAAGCAAAGCTCACCCTGGGAACCAGTGCACTTACTGGGCTTATTACAGGGCACTGGAGGGGGAATTGATGGGAGTATCACCTGACCCAGAAGGAGTAACACTGAAAAACCTTTACTGAGTATGTATGAGGACATTTTATAGTCACATAAACTATATATAATAGACAACAATGGCCTGTTCATCCCCTCTTTTCTGAAAGAGAATCAACATCTAACAAGGCCTACTGCTCATTTACAAGATCTTGAAATTTCTGTTCAGTTTGTCTGCTTGCTTGCTTGCTTGTTTGTTTGCTTAAAAAGCTATAGTGGTTTTTAAAAATCTTACAATTCTTAAAATACACATGTGTGTGTGTTTACTTCTATATAAAACACATTTAGAAGACAGACAGTTATTTTTATCTAAGCAAATATAATTGTCCAATAGGAAAAAATGTATCCTTGAAGACAAGCAATCATCTCTTAAAGTTAATTTATACCCTCAAGCAACAGGGACCATGTTGTGCAATGAGAATTGGGTAAGGATCAAGGAGATAACATCTTGACCAGAATCATATGATTATGTATGTCTTGTCCTTAAAGGCAGATTTTAGAATTTTAAGTTCCAAAAAAAAAAAAAAATTCAAGACATATATATATATATGTGTGTGTGTGTGTGTGTGTGTGTGTGTGTGTGTATATATATATATATATATATATATATATATAGTTTTACTATAAACAAAATTAATTTGGACCAAGTCAAAACTTTGGTTTACGTGAGCTTTTATTTATAAGTCAATTTGGTACTAAGTATGTTATATAAAGAGCAAACCATAATCACGCATTGTCAGACGATATACACACAATTATGCATAAGATATAGCTTAACAAAACAAGATTTTTAAGTATTATAGTTTGTTGGGATTCCTTGCTAGGAAAAGTAATCACTGGAGCTGGCTTTGAGGCTCACTAGCCTGGCCCCACTCTCTGTTCTCCCTTTGCTTCCTGTGTGGAGATGAAATGTGATTAGCCTTGTTTCCTGGCTACCAGGCAGCCTCATGGTGCAGCTGCCAAGCCTTCCTGGTCATGATGAACATTGCCCCTCTGGAACTGCAAAGCCAAAATAAACATGTTCTCCTGGAAGCTGCTTTTTTGTCTGGACATTCATCACACCAAGAGGGAAGTATCTAATATAGTCAATGATCTTGAAAGCCTACCAGGAGAACATCTTCATTTGAACCATATGTAAGACTGTGGGGACTAGGCAGAACAACTCGGGGAGCTGTGAAACAATGGAGATTAACATTTGTGTCATCAGCATCCTAAACAGGGAAGGCAAAGCATCCAAGCCTCAGAAGTAAAAGCAGACAAGGACTATGAACAGGAGAATTAGTTAGAAGGCGGTGGAAAGAGGTTAACCTCAAGGCCGCTAAGCATTATGGACTGAATCTGTCCTCCAAAACTCTTACATTCAAGCCTTAACCTCCAGAACCTCCAAGTGTAAATGTGTAAAGAGATAACTTAGAGCCAGACTGTAGTGGCCCACACTTTTAATCCTAGCACTTGGGAGGCAGAGGCAGGTGGATCTCTGAGTTCCAGGACAGCCAGGGCTACATGGGGAAATCCTTTTTTGAAAAATCTGGGAAAAGAGGGCAGAGGGAAACCCTAATCCTATGGGACCAGTGGCTCTGTAAGAGAGCATTTCATGTAACCTTCCATGCTTTGAAGATACAGAAGAAAACAAGCCATCTATAAGCCTGAAAGAGAGGCCTCACCAGACACTGACATTGCTGCCACCATAATCTTGGACTTTCAGCCTTCAGAAGTATGAATGAACAAATCTCTGATGCATAGCCTTCCAGATAATGGTGTTCTGCTCAGAATGCCCACTGCACTGTCTCCCGAGACTTCTGTTAAATCAACAGAGAGGCTCTGGGCTTGGGAACCACCTGCATCTCCTTGAGGTAAAGAGATTTTTGTCCTGGATGTGGAGTGCTAACAGACTTCTCCCCACCTAGAGTCACAAAATATTGACAGCTAGGCTTCTGCACACAACCTCTTCACAGAGAACTGGAGACAGGAATTTGGAATATCTGTCTGTCTGTAAAGAAAATTATTGCCCCCTCCAAAAACCAAGAGCTGGGTTCCCCATAAAATATATTCCTGAGTCATACCCCTCCCTCATTCTCAGATGTGTGTGGACAACCAGATCTAGGTTTTTGAGAAGCAGAAGGGAGATTTATTTCAACCACGTTTCCGTAGGAGAAAAGAGTGGTTCTCAAACTTATGTTCTAAAGCCCTTTGGTACTTAGAAATTTTAAAGTTCCCCAAGAACCTCATCATTATGGATTTTCTTTCTCCAATTTTACTTTAATTTGATGGATATAAATTAATGAACAGAGATTAAATAAAGTCTATGCAAAACTTTAACAGAACCTGATAATATTTTTTTTTCTTTTCAAATTCATCCTTAAGACTGCATCACAAAGCCCATCAAGAAGTTCAGCAAGCCGGGCGGTGGTGGTGCATGCCTTTAATCCCAGCACTTGGGAGGCAGAGGCAGGCAGATTTCTGAGTTCGAGGCCAGCCTGGTCTACAGAGTGAGTTCCAGGACAGCCAGGACTACACAGAGAAACCCTGTCTCTAAAAACAAAACAAACAAACAAACAAACAAAAAAAGAAGTTCAGCAGTGTACGAATACTTCAGCAGAATGTCAAGCTAAGTGTCTGTCTTAGGGTATCTATTGCTGTGGTAAAAACTAAAGCAACTAGAGGAGGAAAAGGTGGATTCAACTTAACAACTCTCAAGTCCCACTCCATCGCTAAGAGAAGTTGGGGCAGGAACTCAAGTCAGGAACTCTGGGCTCTGAACTTTTTCAAGGTCACTAGCATCTGTGTCCATTGGCACATGCATCATAAGTGCACACACACCCGGTACGCACTACAAGCGTGCTTACACAAAACAAGGAAGATGGGAGGAGAAAGCACTATAATTAATGCTTCTATTTAAAATCTAGAGCTCGGCACCTTGCGTGGTTTGTTCTAGAGTCTTATATTTCTGAACAGAACATTTGGTCTTCATTTTATATTCCTCACAATAATAGAATTAATCACTTGGTACCCTATTTCTGGATTGTTATTATGAAATTAGCTGTAAGCTATGGGAAGCATCTTGTAAGATGAGAACAAATAGATATTTATTTAACACCTACTATGTGACAGAAGCTTTGGACCACCTCATTTGCTTCTTGTAGCTCCCAGAGGTTCAGTAAGTAAAGTCCTCTAGGAAGGCAATTTACCTGAAATCATCAACCCATTAAATGGCAAAGCCAGAGTGCATGGCTCAGGCACCTCTGAAACCAAGCAGAGGTCCCTTCTACTGTATCACACCTGACTGTGAGCCACCCAAGCTTATAAGATGCCTCAATTATACCACCTGAAAACCCAGTGACTGGTAGCTTGTGTTTAGACTGTTCTCTTGACATAAACCAGGGGAGTTTTCATGTAGGGTTTGGATAAAAATCATCGTATAAATCTTAACCTTCACTCCACTATGAGTCAAACTACAAAGTGTGACTTGCTGCATTCCTAAAATTAGAATCCAAAGAATATCACACTCTGACAATATGAAAATCTATGCTGCTAAAAACTAGAAATTGATATTCTATCTTAAAAAGAAATCCATTCTAAAGGGATGACATCCATCCATAACGGTAAACTCCCTAACAGAAAACCTGCCGCATCCTTCACAGGAAGGTACCCATGCAGAACTTCAGATTCCTCCCTCAGCCACTAGAGCAATGGTTCTCAGCCTGTGGGTCACGACCCCTTTGAGAAAAAACCCATTCACAGGGGTCACTGAAGACAATCAGAAAACAAACTTATTTACGTTACAATAACAATATCATAATTACAGTTAGGAAGTAGCAACACCATTTTTTGGTTGGTGGTCACCTCAACATGAGAAACTGTATTAAAAGGTCACACAGCATTAGGAAAGTTGAGAACCACTGCTCTAAAAAGAGCTGTCACTGTCTGGTTTATTGTATAGAGAGCCATTGCTAAATGGAATCCCAGGTGCTTGTTTATCAATACGTGATGCTAAACAGCAGTTAGTGACTAAACACTGTAATGACCTAAGAGTAACTGTCGTGCAAACCCACCATACTCAGGAAGAAACCTAGGCCTCCTTAAGGAGCTGGCCCATTGCTGTTCTGAAACACACAGGACACATTCCATATGCATTTAGAGAGTCAAGTCAGTCATGAAAAAGTGTCAGTGTGCATACCAGTTCCAAATGCCAGGCAGAAATTAAAACAAGTAGGATCGAAGTCGAATAGCATGAAAAAGTGTTTGTGCAGATTAACTTCCGGGATGCTTGATGACATCAGCTGGATTAATCAGCTCAGAAGACTGTCCCTATACCTTCTTTATGTTTTCTTCTCAAATCTCATCTTGGTTTAAAAAGCAGAAGTAGGAGCTTGAAAAAAACAAAGCAAAATCCAGCAACCTCTCAGACCTTTTCTTCACACTGGTGATAGTCACCAGCCTTAGTTCTGCTGAAACCCGAACACATAAACCCCACAGCAACGAACTTCGCAGACCTCGTACTGCTTGTGCATGACACTGACCTAAAGCTTGCCTTCTTACTGAGTGTTAGTTATGATAAGCCTGGTACAGAAAGGAAGTATGCACACAGCCCACTGACGCCCCAACAGCTAATGTAACCGTGTCTGGACTTGCTTTCCAAACACCTGTATTAATTAGGGGTAACAAGACACTTGTTAAAGCTGAGGCACTTGGGTACATGAGGGTCCATGAGATTTCAGGGCATAATCATTTTCCATAATAAAGAACTATCTAGCATCATCATGCCAAACCAAAATTAGGAGTTCATAATTTTGAACCTTTCAAAAATTAAACCCTAAAACATTAATTTAGAATAGCTAGGATATCCCAAAAAACTTACAGAGAAATTGCAAGAACAAGAGATTGATAGTCTTACCAAGTGACATCTTGCTACGATTGCATTAGCCCTTTCTTGCTCATATGACATGCATATACTTATAAACATACACGTACGTATATATTTGTGTTTCCTCAACGCATTTGAGATTTAGTTGCCAACGTTCACCCCACTTCCTACTTCAATTTCCCCTAAAAAGAAATGCATTCCACTTTTAAATGTAATAAAAATATAAAATTTGTGAAATTTGACATTGATGCTATTTACCTCACATATTAACATGATCCATCTTCAAATCTCACCAACCATCATCACAACTCACTCTCCACAACATCGCTCTTCCTGATCTAGGGTTTAGCGTCAAATCCTCCATTGCCCTGGCCGTGTCTTTAAGATAAAGCGTCAGCTGTTTCCCCTGACATTAACATTTACAAATGTGCCTCAGTTAGCGTGTATCTGGCATCTGGCGTCTCCTTGTGATTAGAATCAGGTCATATGTCTTTTGGTAAGTGGCATCCTCTCCTTCCCCAGAGCTTACCATCAGGACAGCAAGTTGTTGCGATTCTTTATTTAAGATAATGGATCCCAGGTTCCTCCACTGTAAAACTGCCATTCACCCTTTTACAATTAACAAGAAATCCGAGAGGAAATTCTTCTAAGAATATACGTATCCCGTTTGCCTTACGATTTCTATTGCTGTGGTGAAACACCCTGGCCAAAAGCACTTTGGAGAGAAAAGGGTTTATTTTGCTTATGCTTCTTATCACTGTTTATCTTCAAAGGAAGTCAGGGCAGGAACTCAAACAGGGCAGGAACCTGGAGGCAGGAGCCGATGCAGAGGCCATGGAGGGGTGCTTACTTTCTGGCTTGATCTCCATGGCTTGCTCAGAATGCTTTCTTATAGAGCCCAGGACCAACTCGGAGTATCCTATAGACAACGGAGTCTGTCCCTCCCCCATCAATCACTCATTAAGAAAATGCCCTACAGCCAGATCTCAGGGCAGCATTTTCTCAATTGGGGCTGCCTCCTCTAAGATGTCAAGTTAGCACAAAACTAGCAGCACATTGCTCCCCTTCCACCTGTACACACTAGTTAGGACAGGAGCCACAGGTGATTCTTGCTTGAACTGATTATTGCCGTGGTGTTCGTTAGAACACAGTGTTTTCTGCAGAAGACACCAACCCCAATGAACATTCCAAGTTTCCAGGTACGCTTTAGTTTTTTAACTTTTGCCTAAAGTTATAGTTGCCAACGTGTGTAAATGCCTCAATAATTACTGTGATTGGAGATAGTTTTGCTCAATAATGAATTTACTTGCACTCGGGCAACTTTCTTTTAAAGTCTGCACATTCTACTAGAATATGTCAAGCACCCATGGGGCAGTAAAACTCCAACTGTACCTGCTAGGGCCCTGCATTTACCTCCTCCTGCCCAGGCTCACTCGCTTCCCTCCACACTGAGAGGAGTAGACACTGCTGATGGAGTTGAAAAGATGAGAATGAAAGTAGCTGGAGGTTGCTGGGAGAAAGGGGAGGGGAGGGTTGCCTACGGTAGAGATAGCCGGCAGGTTAGCAGCAATCAGCTTCTGAATGGACCAGGCAAAAATGACTCATGATCATCCATGCAATAGACCAGGAACAAGGCAAGCAATCCAGAGGAATTCCTTAAGACACAAAATACTTACCTGCAACATCAGACATCCAGCAGCTCAAAAGATTACCCAAGACTTCCAGGATGTAAGTCAGTTAGCTATTTCCAACAATTCAAAACATGCCTGCGGTCCTGGAGAATTTACTCTTTTCATTGTGTGTGTGTGTGTGTGTGTGTGTGTGTGTGTGTGTGTGATATTCTATTTACTCTTGGACAATTTCATACTTTTATGCAATGTGTCTTGAGTGTTTTCTTTCTTTTTTAAAGATTTATGTTTTAAAATTATATGTGTTTGTGTGTGTGTGTGTGTGAGAGGGTAGTTTTAGAGACCCTCAGAGACCAGACAAGAGCGTTGGACACCTTGGAGCTGGAGTTAGCGATGACTGTGAACCACCCAACATATCCTGGAAGCTGAACTTGAATCCCTGAGAAGAGCAGAATACACTCTTAACTGAAGTGCAATCTCTCCAGCCCCTAGAGAAAATGTATGCTTAAAGGCGGGTTATAGACAATGCCCCCCATTGTGCACACATGAGCATGTACATATGCAAATGCACCTTTAAAAACCCACACAACGGTGATTCAAAACTGAAGACCCTTGATAAAAAGTATTAATAATGCAAAAAAAAAAAAAAATGCCACATAGGTAAGACAAATAGAAACAACCTCACTCTCGAAACAGAAAATTACCCATTACATCAAACACAGCTCAAAACACCTCTGAGCAGCACCATTCACAACGGAAACCTACCTGCTTAACCATTTCATAATAACCTACTGGAAAACAATTGGGGCCCCAACTTCTCTAGAAACTGCCCTTCAGTCTGTGACTTTGTGTCTGGACACAGGGCAGTCTCTCTGGGTCACATCCTTTTTCTGTGTGAAGACTGTTTTCCAGACAATATTATTTTAATATCTGTGTCCTACATATACTCACAAGCTATAGTCACAGAGAACGGCCCTCAGGATCCAAGAATGACTAGAGCCCAGCAATCTGAACTTCGCCTGGCTTTACAGCTGCTTTTTCCCTCCAGGAGACGCGAAACTGGGAACAAAAGCAATCAACTAACATCCAGGCAGACTGTGGCCAGGCTTGATGCATCTTAGTGAGGCCATCTACTCACTGCATGACCTTCCCACCTGGCTCTCACCCGTCATTCCCCGGCCTCTCACCTGTTATCCCCTTACCTGAAGGCCTAAAGATAGAAATTCTGTATCACTGGAACTCGTTAAATACCGTTTACACAAATAAGGCCAAAGTGCAATTATTTCTTTGTTAATAAAAAATTCTAAATTTATCGCTTCTTCCCCGAGACCCATTCTAATGAGTACACTCTTGTACATATAAGCAGAACTGAGAACAAAGAGGGTTGTCTCTATTAGTTAATTTCGCGCCAACCCCTGAGCTACATTGTTGAAAGCAGGGAGGGTCCATTGGTGTCTCCACACAAACAAAATGACTGCGAATGGGAGTTTCCCGAGCGATTACACACATGTGCATTTCTCTTGCATGCTGACCACTTATGAGATAGCCATCACTTTATAGAGTGTGGCAGTCTTACTACGCGTGTGTATATGAGTATCTACATATACATATACTTTTCTGAGACAGGGTTTGTAACTTGACATCCTCCTGCCTCAGCCGCTCAGATCCTGGGATTACTGACTTGTGTCCTCACATCCAACAGCCAGGTCACAGTTTTAAGGTTGGGAACAGGGCCACAGTCCCACTGCTGAGGAGGTTGGGAGATATAAATGTCATAGCTTTTAACTCAAAACTGCACATCCTGTATGAAAGCTGTGTGCTTGGCTGGATAATGATTCATTTCAAAGAAAAATAATGAAATTTTGACCTTCACCATCCATTTTTGTCCCCTCTCATCTCTCAGAATTGTCTTATAACTGGCGTCTGTAATCACATGGTACCTTCAGTGAATGAAGTCCCTACTGTGTGACTGTTGCTTGAGGACTTCAGATGCTAAGTCTAAGACAAGTGGGATGCTCTACTCTGTACTTCTTTCAGATTCCACTATCAGGTCAAGCTACAGTTACATGTAATCAGTTTTCTTAGCAGTAATCCTAATTTCCAAAACCAGCAGCAAAGACTCTAAGATGCCAACAGCAGGCCAGCCGGGAGCCTTCCAACTCTGTCTTCAGTCTCAACCTTCCTTCTCTGCACGCCCCTTTCATTCACTATCCATGGCAGCCAGACAAGGTCCGTGGCTTCAGGGCCCCAGAACAGAGCCCAGTGTGGCCACCCACGAGGAGGAGGAGAACCTTGAACTCACAACGCCCCAATACTGGGCTCCCTAAAACTGCCTGTGGGCCTGGAAGCAGTCACCGAAGGGCTGTGAGGCCCAGCCCCGCTGCCTCCGAGCATCAACTGTCCCCTCCAGTGGGGTGCTGCATTCCTCCTGAAGGATCCTCCGACCTCCCGCTCTCTTCAATCCTGCCAACCATAGCAGGTGATGGGCATGGTGACCAGGGCCGGCTCCGGAGATGGGGTACCGGATCGCTGCCCCCGCGAGCTGGGCACAAAGGCAGGCGCGCGGGTGGAGAACTTGCCACCCCGGATGCCTTGCCCCCGCCCCCGGGGAACCCCGCACTTACTGTCAGTCGCCATGGTCGCGTCAGGGGGTTGCAGGGCGGCCGCCCGCGGCTGGGGTACCCACGCCGCGCCCGGCCGCGCGCGTTCTCGCCAGGCCCCGCGCGCTCGAGGGCCGCGACGCGTACAGACGCTCCCGCCGCGCGCCCCCGCCGCGCCGCCCCGCGCCCCGTGGTGGCTGCCAGCTGGGTCGCCCCCGCCGGCGTCCACACACCCCAGCCGAGCCTGGTCAGCCCGCCGCCACCGAACCTGCCCTGCCCAGCCCGCAGCATCGTCCTTCCCTAAGACAAAGCAGCTAGCAACCTGGCCCGCTCCTCTCCAGGTTTCTCGCCCGCTCTTTTCCGCTGAACAAACACTTGGTATCCTGTCTCGCTTTTTTCAATTCATCCAGGTCTGGCGCTTCTTTCCAGCAAGGTCAACCCCGAGCCGAGCCCCAGCTGAAAGTAGCAAAGCGGGGAGCAGGTGGGGGAGAGAGAAGCAAGGATCACACAGGTGCCTCCTGTGTGTGAGGAATCGCCAGGAGCTCCTCTCATCCTCTTGTTTTGTCCCCAAAGTGAAAATAGAGCCCTGTGTGTAGTTAGGCCATCAGATCTCTATTAAGTGAGTTAATGGAGGACTCTAACTGGAAACCTGCGTGAATTAATGAGTTGGCGAATAAATGGCCAATTAACTAATTAGATGTGAACAGGATGGGCGACTAACGAGTGGATAATTGTGAGCCAGACCACAGGCTGCTCAGACGATTTGTATTAAAGGACCAGCTCGATGAGAAAGTCAATCAGTATTGCCTCAAGGGCCATCGTGGTTAAAAGGACTTTCAGATGAGTCCACCTGTGGGCATCTGTTCGCAGTGCATCTTGTTGAATGCTAGAAACCAATTACTGAAAGAGCCTTGCTATATTTAGGGACCAGTAGCAAAGTGAGAAACCACCACCACATGGGGAAGCATCAAGTGGCTCAAACTCAAAGCCTAAGCAACAGGAAGCCGTTGTTTTTTGTTGTTGTTGTTGTTGTTGATTTTCATTGTTGTTTGTTTTTGGAGCCACAATGCCTTTGGTCCGTTTGAGGCCTCTCATTCAACCCAAACAGTAAGTGAACATCATCCCAGGCGTGACTCAGGTGTAAGACAGTCAGAAACAGCTGCCCTTTGACCAAGTGAGCAGAACTGGAGAACCACGAAGGAGTCCTCTCTGACCAGTCCACAGGCTGCAGGTGAGGGAGTCAGCACAGCGAGGGTGAGCCACATCCATATTTCGCTAGCTGGGGCTTTCATTTTAATATGTTTATAGCACATGTGACTATCAAGCACACTTAAAGTTAAGAAGCACAGACACAGGGTTCATGTTTTAGTTATAACAACCCTCTATGGCGCGTTCCCAAACAAACAAAACAAAACCCTGAAAGATGCTGAGTGGGGAAAAGGAAAACCAGAAGAGCGTTAAAACACCTCAAGAACTGCGAGCCTATCTGAAGCCGAAAACCTTAAAGTTAAGCTATTTTGATCGGCAAGGTGGAGAGGTGGGCTTGGCTCCAAGGGCCAACGTTTGTGACGCTGTTTACTCATTAATCAAAGTGCTTTTCTAAATTATAAGAGGGATGTTGATGGACCAGAGCCTGGGTTTCACCAGGGACATGTGGGCAGCAGAACCAAACGTCAGCTAGAAAAGGTGGAGAAATTAGTGGACTTCAAAGATGGGAGGTCCCACGTGTGACAGTCTCAGAAGGCTTGGCACTGAACAGAGAGTCAGGAGGGCAGAGTTGATATGAGGTTTATTGTCTTGACATAAATGATTGTTCTACAGGATAAATAATCCACACATCCCAGTATGTTCAAGAAAATCTTGTTTTTCCTGCATAATCAAATTTAGCTTCTGACCCAAGTGGCCATTCCACCTATTGTTAGGAAGCTCAATTTCATGGAGTCAATTCCATGAATCCAGGTTTGTCCGAGGTAATTTCTTCTCCCCTGAGAGGTTACAAGCAAGTTTGGGGGTAAGCACTGGGTATCATGGGGGTGTACTGAAAGGCATCTGGTACCATCTGTCCTTAGCATGATATGACTCTTCTGTCTGTAGTAGGATCTACCACACAGCCACAGGTGCATGCAGCTAGAGATAGCTATGAGTGTGGTCAAAGACAAAACTGCAAACTGACTTAAAAGTATGAGATTTTGTGTGTGTGTGTGTGTGTGTGTGTGTGTGTGTGTGTGTGTGTATGTGTCTGTGTATGTGTGCATGTGTGTGATATTTTTAATCTTGACTTTACAGTTCTAGAGCATGACCTTTGTAGGTAATAACATCACAGTGTCAAATGTCGGACACCTCTGGTACACTATGAAGATCTCAGTCATGGGTGGCCACCAGTTACCAGTTCATGCATGTGACAGTCACTGCTTCCTGTCCTGTCACCCACCTCCAAAGTCCTCATAAGTCTGACTTCTCTTTGATTTTTCCATTGCCCTTGGAGGGAAGCATGTAGCTATTTGCCCAGGCCATTCTGAGCAAACAGGAAAGTCTATAGAGCATCAAGGCAATTCTCACAGACCAGACAACTATTCCTTTAAAAAAAAAAAATGCTTTTATTACATGTCTTTATTAGTGTGGGAACATGCTACAGCATGCATGTAGAAGTCAGAAGACAACATGTGGAGAGTCAGTTCTCCTTTTAACCATGTTGGTCCCAGGAGTCAAACTCTGACTGTCATGCTTCAGGTGTCTTTACCTGCTCAGTCATTTCCTGGCCTGTAACAGTGTTTCTAATTTCTCTACCACGTGCTGAAGGGACCTCTGCAGAGTGGGCCAACAAACAAAACGTGTCATGTGACATGTGATGAATCTGTCACAGCCTACCTGGACGGTCACCACTTCTTGTTTGTGCCACTCCATTAGAAGGTGTGCCTCGTTGGAGTGAGTGTGTCACTGTGGGGATGTGTAATGAAACCCTCCTCCTAACCACCAGTCTTATCCTAGCAGCCTTCAGATGAAGATGTAGAACTCTCAGCTCCTCCTGCACCATGCCTGCCTGGATGCTGCCATGCTCCCACCTTGATGATAATGGACTGAACCTCTGAACCTGTAAGCCAGCCCCAGTTAAATGTTATCCTTATAAGAGTTGCCTTGGTCATGGTATCTCTTCATAGCTATGTAAACAATGATGAAGGCCATTCTTCAAGGGACCAGGAAGTCCCTCTCCTAAGAGGCTGGAAAGCAGTCCCTTTAATACACCGAATTCTTGCAAATCTGTGTCTTATAGTTGACCTCAACTTCTGAAATTAAAAGCCAAGACTTGGGCTCTTTTGTGTCTTTACAGAACTTAAGACTAGGGGCTGGAGAGATTACTCGGCTATTAAGTGTACTTGTTGATCTTCCAGAGGACCCAAGTTCAGTTCCCAGCACCCACATGCTGACTCGAAACCACCTGTTCTAGGGGATCTGATACATTTTGACGCACATACAAATATACAACTAAACAGTCAGTCATATATAGATAAAATAAATATTTTTTTAAAACCTTAACACTATAATTTTCAATGTCTAGTAGAGATGGGAGACTTGCCTGCTAAGTGAAATTACACAAGAATGAAAACCATAGTCAGTGCTGAGCTTGGATTCTCATGCACTTACAAAGGGAGGAGGAGTGACTGAGGGGGGAGGGGGAAGACCCAAATTACAGAAAGACAGAAAAGATCGTGGAGACAGAGACAGAGATAAAGAGACAGAGAGACAAGAAAGAATATGAGAATATGACCAGGAGCAAAGTAAAGAGGAATAATTAGAGGGCAGGGCGAGACGTAGCCCGCAAAGACACGCCCTCTGTGACCTACTTCCTACAGTGAGGCCCCAGCATTCACTTCTCCAAGCCTCCAAATGCCATCACTTATGAATCCAGGAAGCGATAGATGCGCTCACTAAGTTGGAGCTCTCATGCCATAATCATCTCTAGAAATGCCCCTACAGATATATCCAGAAGTGTGTGGGCTCACGCACGCACATACACACATACACACACAGCACATACATACACCTCCTCAGGCATTTCTTAATTCAATCACACTGAAAAGACAAAGCACGAGGATGGGCTCACAGGTAAGACTGAGAAGTCAAGAGACAGAATGAAAAGGAGAAGGGAATTTCTAGCCAGTAGTGAGCGCTCTCCTAGAATTAGAGCCAAGAAACATAGAGAGCAGAGCAGCTGTTTAGGTGTCAGTAATAGACACACACAGTTCCCCAGTCTCACTGCCCCTGAAGTAGCCAACCACAGAATTCAGGGAGTCAGAGTGGTGAGAGGAGCCACGGTGGAAATTAGCAGGGGCAGAGAGAGACCTTGAGGATGGTAAGTGGGACAGGCTGCAGGGAGGGGGATGAGGGGAGAGGACAAAAGAAGGGTAGGAGCAAGCATTTGATTTATTATCTCCTTGCTGCCTGGCGTGGTGCACACACTGGCTGCAGAGGCAAGAGGCTCTCTGTAAGTTTCAGACCAGCCTGGCCTACATTGCGAGTTCCAAGACAGCAAGACCTCCACAGTGAGAGACTGCCTATAAATAAATATTCTGCTAAGGTAATTTGATTATCTGAGTTGGGGTTTCAGATGACACCACATGAATTGTTTCTGTTTTAATTCAACCAAGCAGGACAGGGTTTCTCTCACATGGAATCTCTGGCCCTTGACCTCTGTCCACTTCCTGCTGGCTCTGTCACTACTCTGGCTATGAATAAGAAATGAGACCAATGAGAGGTGGAAGGCTGTGGTCACTTCAGAGTGAATGAATGGGTTAGGGCTTTTGATGGTTGAAATAGCTATCACCTGTCTGCTACAGTCTGTGAAAATTAAGTTATTTTAAATATGATATTTGTGTGGCACCTGTTGGCTACTAGCATTTTATCTGGCACAGGAAGAGAACAAAGTTTGGTTATTTCTTTTGTAAGACTTTACTTTTGGGAGCTGGTGAGATGGCTCAATGGGTGAAGAGCACTGGCTGCTCCTCTAAAGGACCAGAGTTCAAGTCTCGGCACCCGCATGACAGCTAACAACCATCACTGGAGTTGCAACTCCAGTGACAGAGGATCTTTCACCCTCTTCTGGCCTCCATAGGCTCAGCATCCGTGTGATGCATAGACGTACACTCGGGCTAAAACCCCACACATGTAAAATAAAATTTAAAAAATTAAAGAACTTACCTTTAACTTTTGTGTCTTCCTCTCTTAGCAATGGTGTCTAAGTCACCCAACTCAAATATTTTATAACATGCAATTAGGACAGATTATGGCATATGGGTTTTAAAAAAATACAGCCATTAGGTAATAATACCAGTAGGTTCTGGTTTAACCCTTGCAAGTCATATTGGGAATGGGTAGGGGCTGATGGGGTACAGTTTCCTAAAACTGAGAAAGCTCAGGGTCATTGTTGTCTATCTCCTGATCTACGATGTCTCTTAGCTGCCAAACCTGTACAGGAAAAGCATGTTTTAAGGGATCTATATGCATGATTATAGGTGAGGCAAGGAGAAGGCAGTCTCTGGTAAAGGAATGTGGCAGAAATAGGCCAGAATGCAGTCCTGCTGTTCACAATTCTGTATATATAAATTCTGCATTTGCTCCCCCCCCCATCGATAGATAGATAGATAGATAGATAGATAGATAGATAGATAGATAGATAGATGGATAGGTGGATAGGTGGATAGGTGGATAGGTGGATAGGTGGATAGGTGGATAGGTGGATAGGTGGATAGGTGGATAGGTGGATAGGTGGATAGGTGGATAGGTGGATGGATGGATGGATGGATGGATGGATGGATGGATGGATGGATGGATAGATGGATAGATGGATAGATGGATAGATGAATAGATGAATAGATGAATAGATGGATAGATACATAGATCATATAGATAATATAGATAATACAGATATATAGATCTGAGACAGGGTTTCCCTGTGTAGCCCTGTCATTCCTGGAATTCACTCTCTAGACCAGGCTGGCCTGGAACTCACAGAGATCCTCCTGCCTCTGCCTCCACCTCCAAGTGTTGGGATTAAAGTCACTTGACACATCCCACGTCTTAATTAAGAAAAGCCTCTTTCTTTGAAACCGCTTTCTAGCAATCATCCAAGAAATATTCCAAAAATACATGAGCAACTCATTTAAAAAAAAAAATACATAGTTAAGAGTTGAGGTTTGTATGTAACCCTGCATGCAAAATATTTAGCTAGCATGTACAAAACCCTGGGTTTGGGCTCAGTACTCAAAACCTTCACAGTTATGAAAATAATTCCTCACTAGTTCAATGTCTTCACTGAGCCTCCCCTAGAGGTGGAGGAGCATTGGTAGAAGAAACATGCACAGAGGCCAAGAACTTCACGCTAATGAGTCTGTTTTCCCAAAGGCAATTCCAAAGTCAGCTTTCCCCTAAGTATGCACCTCTGACCACCTGGCCCACAGTCACCTCAGAAGCTTTTTACACTGAAGATTCCTAGACCCCAAACATCTCAAACAGACTGGCCTGGGGGCCAAAAGTAGAGCTCTATAATCTGCTTATCAAACACCTCCTTCCTGTTTCTATCAGATCCTGAAGCCGGAGACCCTCTAACCCAGGCAACAGTAGCTGGTCACAGGGACCCAAACTGCCCGAAGACTTGGAATTCCATAGCTAGTTGTTTCTGCTTTGGTCTTCTCTACAATGAAGGACACTAAATTCTGAGGATTCAGGCACCTGGAAACAAATTCGGTGCTAACAAACCTTCTCAATAAATGGCTCTTATGTCTAATTTTTAAAATCCAGTTACAAAACCAGAGTCCAGGGCTGACGGTTGGGTGGCTAGCTCAGCAGTTAAAGTACTTGTCACCCTAGCAAGAGAACCAGCATTAGGATGCAGAGCCAATGGAAACTCTGACATGAGGATGATGGCTAGCCTTTAAGTCCTGCCCCAGAAGGCAGACAGGAGATCCCCAGAGCTGAATAAGGAGACCGGCCTAGAGACCCTGCCTCAAGAAATAAGGTCCAATAGTGTTTGAGGAAGACTCATAATCTCAACTGTAGACTCATAATCTCGAACACACATGCACATACCTCTCCCAACACACGTGAACATGCATGTACACCATACACATGCACATGAAAAAGAAGGGGGAAAGTCCATTTTGCGTTTTCATTCTCCAGGAAGATGGAGAACTGCTAACAGTTTTATAATTAAGTCCTCATATTTGGGCAGATGATATGGTGGTCTATCATGCACATGACCCTGGGAAATAAGAAAAGGCCTCGTTTAACAGTTGTCTTAGTCTGCCTCCATCCATCTTGGCTGTTCTAATGAAAAACCATAAACAACATGGACCTCCCACAAATCTGAACATTCAGTAAGTGGAGGATGAGTGTAAAAGGCTGGCTCCTTATGGTGGAAAGGATGAGTGTCCTCTTCTGAAGGACACTGCTCCCTTTCTCCCTTTCATAGAGGGCCCTCCCTCCCTCATGACCCTGTCACTCTGCAGAGGTGCCCACCTCTGAATAGCATTGCTGCATTTGGGAATGGACATAGTTGCTTTCTTTTCTTCAGGTGAGATAACACCAATTCTCGGTCAAAGTCCTTGTCTATTTTAGCTAAAATAAGATACAACTTTTAAAAACTGGGGTTTGTTTAAGGAATAAATGCACAAATAAGAGGCATGCACTTTATCTCCCCCCGCCCCCACTGCTTGGCCCAAGAGACCTACATAACTGTAATGGGAAGCGTAAGTTGCAAAACACTAATTTACAATATTAACATATTTCAAATTAGAAGAAAATGTGTGCTCTGTGAATTCAACCCCACTTCACTCTTAGTGCTGGCCTCGACATCTTTAAATTCCTCCCTCCACCTCTGGCCCTCAGCTCAAGGCCCAGTTCCTTCCTCTACTTCATCCAATGAAAATGAACCAGTGGCTGGGTGTGACTTCCCACTCAGTCCTCAATTAAACCCCTGTCCTCTTAATCACAAAATTCAACGGGTGAAACTTCACCATTATTGATTACTGCTACAGAGCGTGCTGTTCACTGGTCTCTTTTTGGAATTGCATTGCTTCAACTCTGTAACATGGATTTTTCTAAAGTTCCTTCCAAATTTAATGATCAACAGATATCCTCCAATCTCTGTAGTGGGCCTTAAATAAAAATCCAGCTTGTCCACTGCCTTTGTGATTGTCTTCTGGTCTCAAAATGAAACCAATTTTTGGCAAACTTTGGGCAACATTCTCTGTGATTTTGACTTATGTGGTTTGTTGAGAGCCAGGCTGATCTGACTTCCCCTGAAGCCCTGGTGTATGGAAAAGGAACTTTATTCCTTGTCTAAACTCAGGTACATACTTAGCAAAGCCAGTAACGGTCTGAGGCCAAGACCTTCAGAGAACTGATGTTTCAGATTCTGGAAACTCATTTTTTCTCCCTCTTGAAGAGCCGTGGTTGAGTCTTGAGGCTACTAAGCACTTGTTCTGTGACACACTTGAGATACCCTGCATTTCCCTTGTATGACGTCGAATAGCTTCCTGTTGATTTTGTTCCATTCTATGATAGCTTTTTGCTGACTCTGTCCTATCCCCGCTGTCACCCAGCACATCCTGCAAACAGTATATAAGGTGCTGTATTTACTTTGCTTGGCATTAGACATAACTTATGCAAGACCCTTTGACCACAGCATCCCAATATTCATTCTCATTCATTCTCTCCCTCTCCCTCTCCCTCTCCCTCTCCCTCTCCCTCTCCCTCTCCCTCTCCCTCTCCCTCTCCCTCTCCCTCTCCCTCTCCCTCTCCCTCTCCCTCTCCCTCCCCCACCCCTCTCATCTGCTAGTCTCTCTCAGGAACCTGTAACTGAAGAATGGCCTGCTGGCCCAGATGAAGTGTCCAGGTGGTGCAGTCAGACTTGCAGACTCTAGTACTGACCTACCTCCCAGCAGCATGGTACCAGGCCAGGACTAGCAGTGTGACAGATCGGATTAAATAAATAAAATGTTTGTTTTATCCATGTATACAAGTGTCTGCCTGGATGTAAGTTTGTGTACCAGTGTATGAAGTACCCATGGAAGCCTGAAGAGGGCACTGCATCCCAGTGGCTATGCTGTGGTTGCTAAACAGGGAGCCCGAGTCCTCCACAAGAACAGAAAGTGCTCTTAATTTATGAGGCAGCTCTCCAGCCCCAGATCAGAAACTTTTAAAGGTCCCTCCTTCTATGACATTCCCAAAGAATTAATAAAGACTAGCTTAAAAGGAAAGAAGTTTGAAAAATAACAATAGGCTTTCTTGCACCTCTGGGAATAAAGTGCTGCAGAAATAACTGCTAATGGTGTCCTGTGCTCAACAGTTTGAGGAAATGAAAGGAAACGAAACACTGAATCCAAACCAGAACAATGGGCAGTAAGCAAGCAGAGCAGACACCAAGGAAGAGTTGATCTGAGAACTGCTGAGAGATCCAGTGGGGAGGGAAGGGGAGGGGAGGGGAGGGGAGGGGAGGGGAGGGGAGGGGAGGGGAGGGGAGGGGGAGGGGAGGGGAGGGGAGGGGAGGGGAGGGGAGGGGAGGGGAGGGGAGGGGAGGGAGGGGAGGGGAGGGGAGGGGAGGGGAGGGGAGGGGAGGGGAGGGGAGGGGAGGGGAGGGGAGGGGAGGGGAGAAGATAGAGGAAGAGAAGGGAAGGGAAGGAGGAAAGGAGAGGAGAGGGGAGAAGAGGAGAGGATAAGGGAAATGGGGAAGGGGGTGCCAAATCAATAGTCTTTCTGGTGTAAAGTAAACACAGACATCAAGTATTTCTAATGGGAAACATCAAAAAAGGCCCCAGCATTCAGGGCAAAACAATTTGGGCTCCCATTAGAAATCCCCAGTGAGAAGCCCAACCACCAGGGATGAGGACTATAGAGCAGTGTGGCTGACTCGCTGAATTTCAGCTATTGCAATGACCAGACAGGGATGTAAAATACCTCTGCTTGAATCTTTTAATGAAATATAGAAAAATGTTCAAAGAAGGATATCAAAAAGATCTCATTACTAAAGCTCTCAAAATAACAACAAAAAATTAAATATAAATTAAATTTTTATTTTATATTATTTTAATGTTATTTTATATTATACTCTATTTTAAAAATATAAAAACACATTAAATGTAAATTAAAACCTAAGTGGACAGAACTATGACCCTGCTGGACCTGGCCCCTCCCTCTATTGCCACAAGTTCTGGGCTCCACAAGATTTTACAGGAAACCCACACCTGACTTGTCTCATTTCCTGTGGTCGCCCAGACTGCACAATTGGTTGGAATCCTCTGCTTACTTTATTAATGTTAATATCAGGGAAAAAAATAAATCCACTAAAGAATAAAACAAAATGAAATTCTGTAAAACAGCCCCAAGGAGACAGTCTACACTTTCATTTCCTCTCTGAAGCAATTAAATCCTAATTACACAGACCTAGAAACATTACGGGGAGACTACGACCATGGGAATAAATCATATTTGTAAATCTAAGAAAATACATGGAAAGAATAATAGAGTTATTCACTGATAGCACATACATATAGATAACTTCATTGGTAATTCAATATTTTGTTACACACCAAAGATAAATTAAATCTTTTGATTGGTTCCTATCAAATTGCAAACAAGATGATTTTCTAGATATATGGTGTTTTTTAAAAGACAGGGTATTTCATTTTTTAATACAATACACAAAGTATCTTTTTACACTGTTAGTGGAAGGCAACAGTTGAAGTTTACAAAGACAATATATTCAGTTACCTATGTCTAATTGTGTATACTTACCAAGGGAAGCAATACACTAATTGCACTGCAGGAAACTAAGATAAACCAGCCGTCTAAAACCTTTAACAAAGGGGTTAGCAACTTCTGAAGCTTTAGCAAAATTCACATCACTTAAAATTACATTTAACATAAACAATTCATGTTCAATGCCTGTTTGGGACACTGCCCTCTCCCAAAGGCTGAAGCTAATGTGGTGCACTTAACTCTCTGGTAACGAGGCTGCCCGGTTTGCTTTCTACCATTGTGATGACCACCATGACCAAAAGCAACCTGGGAGAAAGGGCTTATGTCACCTTACAACTTAGTCTTCTTTCTCTGACTATCAGCAACAGCTGGAAATCCCTGAAAAGAGGCACCAGCAACAGCGCCCCAAACATGAGCGTAAATTCCCCTCAGCTCTCCGGCGACACACGGTAAGTCTAGTAACACTAATAGTGGCTGACGTCACAAATACCAAGCAGAGTTTTCAGCAGCTTCAGACTCATGGGGCTCCTGAGTCCAAAGTTCAAATCCTGCAAAGGATATATTCATGTGACAAATACTTTGTGTTGCAGTAAAAGTGCGATACTTCAAAAACAACATTTTTAAAAGTGACAACAGGTTGTGGCGGCACATACCTTTAATCCCAGAGCTGGACATAGGTGGATCTCTGCGTTTCAGGCTAGCCTGGTCTATGTAGCAAACTCCAGGACAGCATCTTTGTATATGTATATAGAGAGAGGGACCCTGTTTCAACCCCCACCCCGCCAACTACATAGAGACAAATGGTTAGAGAAGGTGACAAAGGAGCCATTTCAATGAAGATGGAAACCCACGGAAAGGATCGAGGAGAAACCAGAACTAAAAACTGGTGCTTCCTAATTAAAAGTCATTGGAGAAAATCAAAAGCAGATCAAATACAAGAAAAGGAAAGATCATAAACTTAAAATCAAATGGCACTCTGAGGCAATGGAAGAAGTATTATCAAAGAAAACAAATTACAACCCATGAAACAGTACAAAGTAATTAGCAGACATAAGTGAAGTCCCAGAGAGAGAAGCAAGTGAGGACAGTGCAGAATGCATCATGGGTTAGAAAAAGCTGCCACACCAGACATGTATCAAACTGCTGACTCACAACAAAGGCAGTCAGAGAGACACTGGAAGCACTACTGGTAGAGCATATGCTTAGTGTATGCAAGGCTGTGGTTCCAGACAGACACAGACAGACAGACAGACAGACAGACAGACAGACAGACAAAAAATATAACACAAAGAAAAAAGATTACAATACACAAGGGACTGGAGGGACAAATTCTAATTCCTACCAGAGACAACACAGGCTGGCGAGGACAGGATGGAAAGTCTTGCAAGTATTGACAGAAAGAAGAAATAAGCTGTCTAACTAGAATTCTAAGTCTTGCAAAAACAATTTCATTCAGAAATGAAGATATTTTTTTCAGACAAACAAAATATGATAGAACTGGTATGCAACAGTGCTGAGCTTCAAAAAAAGTCAATATTAATTTCTTCAGACTGAAAAAGAACCATTTGAGACCTATTCCCGACGGCTTTCACAAAAGACTAACGAGCAGTGGATAAGGTTTACGTGAGTACACACGGGACTGCTCAAACAGGAATAGTTAGGCTAGGTGGCAGTCTATATATAGTCCCACCTACTTGGGAAACTGAGACAAGAGGACAGAAGGTTCAAGACCTGCCTGCGCTACACAGTAAACCCCAAGTCCAGCATGGGCAACTCGCCAACTGTAACAAAGGACTGGGTATAAACCATTCACTGGCGAAGCCTTTCCCAGCCTAATGATGTGTTACAGTACATGCAGCCCCAAATTATTACAGATGGCATAAATTATTAAATGCCAGAGCAAACCCAGCCTGCCCCAGAGCTAAGGGCCTTCAACGCTGTGCACTGTGACTTATCTGTGGAGGGAATGGCTGTGTCCCTGCTTGATTACATCCTGAAGGTGCAAGGCAGACACTGCATTTTGTCACTCCATGACTACACTGAGAAACCCATGAGGCTGTAAAGGCCTACCCTTTCACCTTCTCTGAGGAAAGCTGCCACAGATGGGTCCTTCTCTGTCATTGCATGCCCTCTGGTACACGGGTCACAACTGACTGGCATCTCTACTACCCTAGTTAAAAGCATCACTTGGTGTAAAAGAGCCTATAGCTATTCCTCAAGTCCTTGAGGAAGCTGTGTCTTTGATGGGTGCCTTACTTATTTATCCATAATCTTTCAGTGAGCTTCCAGCATTTACGACAGTACAAGTATGCTTTTGTTTCTTGCAACTGAAAGGAGCCTGCTTGAACGCCTCTTAAAAATTCAGACCTGTAACACACAGCACAGTAGAATGAATAATTCAGACATTTAAAAATATCACATAAAAGGGATTATACAACCTCAAGTCTGGGCTTTGACATTTACATTAACACGGAGAATAAGAAAAATGTGCAATGAAAATTACTACATAGTCACTCAAAAGATAAATGAAAATGTGAACAGTTTAACACCCACGGAGTTCTTTCCCAGCCATTTAAAAAGGAAGCCTTCGTCAAACTGTAATTTACTTCAAGAATGAAGGGTGAGGAAGGCATTAATAACTACAGTTATTTTCCAAAGCTAACCTGAGAAAAATAAAAGTAACTTTCAGTACAAAAAGTTTGTTTTTAAGGTATTTTCTCAAGAGATAGGTAGATATATAAGTAGACAGATAAACAGACAGAGATACTAGTCTTTCACTATACTCAAGGTAGGTTGAGAAGACAGTATTCATTATACCTAATTAAAATTGACACAAGGGAATGAGGGTTCCCTTCAGCTGTCAAGTGAACCACAAAGTTAGCCTGATCCAACTCAGTGGTCCGGGGAAACACAAGCTTTTTGTTTGTATTTGTTTGTAATGACAAGTATTGCTGCAAACACTGCATTTGCTACTTACCCTTGTCTCTGTGAAATAATACCACGACTTTTATAAGTGCTCTGTGTAGATTGCAAATAGATTACAACTCAGGTGCACAGTGTTTCAGCTGTACATTACTAACCCAAGCTCTGGTGCTGCATCCCGGCAGCTCTGACCCCTTATCATACAGAGCTGAAGTCAGACAAAGGTAACAACTGCTTTCAGTAGCTAACAGGGTAACAAAGCCAAGTTTTATCCAAGTATTTTGGTCTTAACATATTACATACCTAAGAGATATATTTTCAATCATCAGATTTGGAAATTACCTCTTCCGCCCAGACTTTAAGCCTTAATAATTAACTATACGCCAGGCTGAACTAGCCACACACCACCGAGGCCATGTGCTGGCAGCATTCGAACACAGTTAAAGCGATCTCCACGTAAACTCCTGGGGTGAGAAGCTGAAGCAGCAGCACAAGCATAACTATAGGCATCTTTCCTGTGATTTACAAAAGTTCTGTGTCAAAGACACGTTTCAGAATCTACAGGACTGCTCCTATGGGCCAATTAGACAGCACATAAGCATTAAACAACGTATTAATTAATCTTATGTGTACACAAGGACACACACACAGGTAACTATGTACTCATATACAGTAGACCAATGGGAACTTTAAAGCAAACACTAACGATGGTAACGAGTGATGCTGGGCAGTACGTTATCTATAATCCCAGCAGTGGGGAGGCTGAGGCAGTTCTCATATGGAGAGTTCAAGACCAGCTTAGCATACACAGCCAGATCCTGTCTAAATGAATTAGTAAATAAGGGACATCATCAAGCACAAAAGCAGTGGTAACTTCCTAAGTTCTTAGTCAAGGTATTGACCATGAAAAGTTCACACATTAAAAGATTAAACAAGGAAGGAAGAGGAGGAGCTAGGAGAGAGATGGAGAACGAGAGAGGGGAGATGGAGAACGAGAGAGGGGAGATGGAGGCTGATGTTCACTTGTCTGTAGCAGTCAAAGGTAGTTGGTATGTTCAGGTTGGGTATTCGGTTACACCTCTGATTGTAAAGGCATCTTGTTATTGATCATTACTAAATATATAAGCCTTTGAATAAAAAAAAAAGATTAAACAAGGGGGCAAATTTTTATTGTATTTAACCATAAAACACTTTTTAGTCAACAAAAACCTCAGCCAAATCCATTGTTAGGTGATAGTAGGTACAAGTCATTTACATATAAACAGTATTTTAAAACAATGTTTTAAAAGCAGAATCATAAACATTACAGTACTGCATTATGGTAATAGCACAAAAACTTTCAAAAAAAAGTATTAACCCACAAATAAATAATTCTTTCTATTACATTTTAAAGGTAATAGAAACTTTATCTCCACTCATAGAGACCTTTAACAATTTTAACAAATGTAACACATTTACAATGTATTTTTGTTACAAATTACAATGTAATTTGTTAAAATTGTAATTTTAACAAAAATGTTAATATTAAGCTTCAGAGGAAACCTTTACTCCAACTCCTGGCCTATGAGAGGCTCTCCCATTTCACAGACATGATCTTGTTCTCAGACTTAGTCTTCACTGGCTACTTCCTGCTTAGAACACAAAAAAACACCATTTCTTCTGTAAAACTCCACCAGCCTCCTGGTTCAGCGTTTTCTCTTCCTCTTGGGTGCAGTAAACTCTGTGGATACAAGGTTAAGAAGTCTTTGGATTCTTTTTTAAAAATTGACATCTAAATGACAGGCTCAAGTAATTATACACATGTCACCTGCATATGTGTTAAACAGTCTAACCCAACCAACAACATCCCACAGCCAAGACCCAAGAAGGAAACAGTGAGGGAGATAAATAACACACACACACCATGCAGACACTAAAATGTATAATATATATTAAAATGTAAAGATATATACATATACACATACACACCATGCAGACACTAAAATGTATAATATATTAAAATGTAAAGATATATACATATACACACACACACCATGCAGATATATACATATATACACACACACACCATGCAGACACTAAAATGTATAATATATTAAAATGTAAAGATATATACATACACACACATACAAATACACACACACATACACACACATATAAAATGACACAATGAAGTCACCACGTGGTTCAGGTTGGCCTGGAACGTGCTATGTGACCCAGTTAGGCCTCAGACTTGTAATTCTCTTGTTTCAGCTTCCTGAACGCTGGGATTAAAGGTTTGTTTGTTTGTTTATTGAGTCTAGATCTCAGAGTATAGCCCAGGCTGTCCTCAAAGTGGATCCTCCAAGTGCTGAAATTGTAAGTGTGTGCCACCATGCCCAGTGACACAAGTATCTTAAGATTAGACAGAGACGATTGCTAATTTAAAATTTAAGAGGAAAAAAAATTGAAGCTGACACACATGCGAATTTCCTCAAATGAAACTGCAGTTTAGAGACTCTGACCTCCAATGAGACAACAGGATTCCAATCTTACTGAGATGCCAATGAGACAGGAGATCTCAGTCACCCTGAATCCTACTTCATAATTACTAAGTTGCTTGGAATCCCATATGCTGTCCATACAGTTAGCACAACCCCAGGGCACCACACTGAGTTGTCTAGGCTTTGCAAAGAGAAAGGGAAGAGTCAGAGCTCATGACAGTGAAACCTGGAAACACAACACACATTCGAGTATTCTGTATCTTTCTGGCTCTCATAGCTAAATGCCATAGCTATCACACAAATAACCATCATTAAATGCACAGAAACAAGAACCTTAGAAAGACATGCTAGAGAAATAGTCCTCATCAATGAAAAGTAAGAAGGAAATGGGAGAGGGGTGTCAGGAAGAAAAGGAAAACAGATTCCTAGAAGAGAAGCACCCAGGACCCAGAGCTCTCAGCAGGGCAGAGGCCTGTAAGCAGCTTCTCGGGCGGACACCAGCAGAGTCAGGCGTCCACATCCTACCCGGATGCATCATTGCTTGTTGGCTGTGGAGTGAGTCCATGCTTACCAGTGTAACACTGACAAAGCTCCAACAGGCTAAAGACAAGGGTTGGAAGAATGAGTCCCCTGTCGTGGGGAGGGCACAGCCCTGACTCTGCAAGCCCAAGTCCCTGCATGAGCTAACAAGATGCATGTGTACCTGCTTTGCTGAAGCCATCCATCTCCTCCTCCTCGTCTTCTTCCTCTTCTTCTTCCTCCTCTGTAATAACAGGCATACTCAGGCATAAAGACTTCTCTGCCTTATGTTCATCCGGAACACTACCTAGGAATATTTAGAGATAGTGAGAAATGACTGTATACAGAAACAAGGAATACTGATCTTAGATGTTTCAACACTGAAATTATAGTAACATAATTATGCATTATAGACTAGAAATCCTTGAAATGTTTACTTTCTAATTAGCTTACCAAGTAACAGGTTTCCCCATGCCTATCTCAGCCTTGAACGATCCCTCTCTCCATCTGTCTAATCTTTTCTTGAGCATTAAGATTCTTGTGTCACTGAGCGTGGCTGCATACAGCTATAACCTCAGCGCTCAGAGGATATCCACTTTGAGGACAGCCTGGGCTACTGTAAGATCCAGCCTAAATAAATAAATAAATAAATATCCACTTTGAGGACAGCCTGGGCTACCATGAGATCCAACCTAAATAAATAAATAAATATCCATTTTGAGGACAGTCTGGGCTACAGTGAGATCCATTACTTAATTAATTAAAATACTGGTAGGCAAACAGACCAACCAACCAACCAACCAACCAACCACAGCACTCAAGAAGCTGAAACAAGAGGATTACAAGTCTAAGATCTGACTGGGCCACAAAGTTCCAGGCCAACCTGAAATATGTGTTGAAACCCTGTACCTACAAAAACAAAACAAAACAACAAACAAACAACAACAACAAAACCCTCTGCTGTGAATATTATTCTTTTACAAGGCAAAATAGAGAGAATGGGAAGATACAAAATTTGTGAGAGACACCTTATTTGATCTTTATTACATAAAACAGGGTATCTAGGGGGACTTAAATCATGTGTGTTACTTCAACTTTATAATTGAAAGTTGAACAGCTTTCCATGTTACTATTTTGAATACAAACACCTTTGCTTTAGCTGTACAAGGCACATGCTCACATTCTTCTTCAGTCCTGTCTGCCAGTGAATCTTCATGTTCAAGAATGCTGGCGTTGAGCTGGGACGGAGCTCAGTCAGCACAGAGTTAACCTAACATGCACAGGCCCTGTGTTCAACACCCAGCACCATGAACCAGGCATGGAGGCCCACAGCCTATAGTCCCTAACACTAGTGAGGGAGGCAGGAGGACTGGAAGGTCTCTCCTGACTACACATATATAGAGGAAGTTCAAGGACAGACAGACATTACAGGAATTGAATCTGGCCAGACAGATTGAGCAAACGTCCCCCCACATGAAATCTATAACCTGCCGTCCATACTTGCCCAGCATTTACCCAGCATCCTCCTCCAATATGTCAAGATACTCAGCATGCTTGTCTCCTCCCATCAGCCTCTGAGCACATCTGCATGTCAGGTGCCCTCTAGTGCCTGCCTACAAGCAAGGCTGTTACTTGCCATCCTATCGGGGAGCCACCTCAGCAGTCCGCTTTAGTCTGCTACTCCTACCTACCACATTGTCCCTGGGTTTCAAGGAAAACTCTAGTCATGTCAATTCTTTGATCAAATTTTTCATACACTTCACTCACCTCTGCCTACTGAATTAAGCCTAGGCTGCTGAGTCCATTCTTGAAGTTCACTGTGATACAATCCTCATCATGTTTTTCCAAAATAACTAAAAGTTAACATTGTTTACACGTGAACTAACATGGGCCTCACTCTATACACCCCACACACTGCCCTTTTCAAGTCCTCTGCTGGGTGTCTGCCGCCATGTGGATGCTGGGAATTGAACCTGAGTCCTTCAAAAGAGCCAGTAATCCTAAACACTGAGCCATCTCTCCAGCCCCTCTAGTTTTTGTTTGTTTGTTTGTTTGTTTTAATAAGTGCAAAATACTTCTTACACACATCCAACATGTATGTATGTGGTGGGTGATATGGTGCTGCGTGTATTGTAATGCTAAATATTGGCCCCAAAGGCCTGATTAACCCCAGAGATCACAGAGTCTGCAAGTAGACCCAAGTCTATGTGACCTTCCCCACAAGTCACTCATGATTGGTGAGTATCAATGGCCACAGCCTACAGCTAGCAGAACTGAGGTAGGCAGGGCTTGGGGTGCCCAGGCTCTGGGTCAGAGGAGAACCATGAGGAGAGGGAGGAAGGTAGAGAAGACACCATGGGATAAGAATCTTAAAATAATTGCCATGCAGGCTGGCTAATTGGGTCACCTCAATGGTCTTTGTTTTATTTCCAACCAATATGTGAAGGCAATTTGGAGAAAGGAGAAAGGGTAGTCTTAAATGATGTTAATACAATTTTATACCCATGGACAAAAAAAAAAAAAAAAAAAAAAAACACCTCTACTTGCATATATAATAAAATGATTCAAATGTGTCAGAGACATGAAAGTGATGCTTAAGTTTACAAAATATGTAGGAGAAAACACTGAAAAACTGTTCCAAAATAAGATTTTTTTACATGCAACACAAAAAGCAAAAATTATAAAATAAAAAATGGTAAATTGCACTTCTTCAAAATTACAGTTCTTAAGGCAATGTGGTAGTGTGTGCATGTAGTCCCGGCACTTGGGAGGTGGAGGCAGGGGGTTCAGGGGCTTTAAGGCATCTGTATCTACATAGAAAGCCAAGGTAAGCTTGGGCTGCCTGAGTCTGTCTTCACAAAAACAAAATACATCGTGACAAACAAAGTTAAATCATTATCCTTTTTTTTTCCTCCTTGAAACAGGATCTCACTATGTAGCCCTGTTTGGCCTGGAACTCATAGAAACCTTTGTACCTTTGATTCCTTAGCACTGTACGGATTAATGGCATGCACCGTCATGTTCACTAAAATTCTTATTTTTGTAAGAACTATTATAAAAAAAAATGAGAAGCCGGGCGGTGGTATCGCACGCCTTTAATCCCAGCACTTGGGAGGCAGAGGCAGGCAGATTTCTGAGTTCAAGGCCAGCCTGGTCTACAGAGTGAGTTCTAGGACAGCCAGGGCTACACAGAGAAACCCTGTCTTGAAAAAACCAAAAAAAAAAAAAAAAAAAAAAAAAAAAAAAAAGAGAGAGAAATTGAGCTACATTCTGAAAAAGTATATGTAAAATAAAACCCTGATTACTGATAAATCTCCTATCCAAAATATGTAACTGTCACTATTCAATAGGAGTACCCACTCAACTGGAAAAAACTGATCAGGGGCTAGAATAGGCTGCTCTTCCAGTGTCCAGTCAGTTCCCAGAACCCACATGAAGGTTCACAACCATCCTTAAGTCCAGAAACTTGATGCCCTCTCCGGCCTTCAAAAACACATATGGAACAGATGAAGGCAAAATACCCATGCACATAAAAAAGAAAAAAATTTTTAAATCTTTTATTAAAAAATACGTGGGGTGGGGGACTCATAAGAACATACCTGTATAGTTGTTAAGGAAAAGTCAACTGGGACCAAACTGACCTTGTATTATACCCTGAATGGTTATAAAAAGAAACAAACACTGTAATAGCCAAAGCTGCTGACTCTGAAACCAAGTGGAAACTGGCCATTTCTGGTGGGAATCGGAATGGTAGTGTTATGTGGGATTTCTCAAGCACATGACTTAGGTTTATAGAAAAGTTTTACATAAAAACTGTAATGGCTTTTTTCACAACTGCAGAAAATGCCAACAGCCTAAATATCTTTTGGCTAGTGACTGGATAAACAGTGGAACATCAGACAGTGAAATGCTGCGGGCAGTGCAGGAGCTGGTCATAGATGAGTAACAACATAGCTACTCTCACATTTGCCTGTTTCCAAAAGTGGAATAAAAATTTGCCTATTTCTCTGAAACAGAGAGAGAAAAAAAGAAGTCTGCCAGGCAGAGTCAAGGCAGGTCTCAGCCCGTTGGCAAATTTCCTGGCCTGCTGAGGCATGGAACAATAAGAGGAGGTGCATCTGAGGCTCAAGTTGAGGGGCTGAAGAGTCTATTGACTTTGGAGGAATGAACAGGGAATCCTCTGGATGAAAACAGATATGTTATGTGTATATTTCAGTAATTGTTTCTGTTAGCTTGTGGCTTTGCTTCCCACAGTAATGTGAAGTATAAGAAGGCTATGAGAAATACACTCGCTGCTGGCCTGGTATTGACCTGCCGCCTTTCCATATCTGTCTCTGGCATCTTTTTTTCTATCTTTCCTATAATCATCCTCACTCCCCGCTTGGAGGACTGTTAGACTTTGCACCAGTGGGACTGGTACATACATGCACTAACTAAGTCCTGGTATACTCATGCATTAACTAAGTCAAAGCCCAAACCCAAAGGGTACATATGCTAGGCATGGCGGCACGTGCCTTTAATGCCAGCGCTCCAAAGACAGAAGCAGGTGGATCTCTATGACAGGACTACATAGTGTGACCTGTCTCAACAACAACAACAAAAGTTACATATTGTATAATTCTATTCATATGGCTTTCTGGAAAAGGCGCCTCTATTGGAACAGAAACCATGAGTGGTCACTCAGGGACCAGAGGCAAGAGAAGATGCAGACTGCCAAGAGGCCAAAGCAAAACTACTGCTTTACTCTACGGTTGGGTCTTCTGGCACCATGTTCAATAGGATCAGTGGACGTCCTTGCTTCATTCTCGGCCTTGGGGGAGGCTTGTTTTACAATGAAGTGTTAGTCTTGTGTCTGCACAAATCCATCAGGTCCCATTTCCATCACTGTTCCCACCATGAACAGATACTAGACTCGTCAGTATCTTCTACTGAGAGGTTTTCTCTTTTAATCAGCTAATGTGAATTACACTGGCTTATTTCTTGTATCACTGGGATAAAATAGGTTGCTGGATTTGATGTGCTTTATCTAGGGAGGAATTCTGTGTGTGTCTGCTCATGAAAGACACTGGGCTTTAGTTTATTTCTTACAGTAACAACAAGCTAAAAAGTGTTCTATTTTCTAAAAGAATTTGTACAGAAACATCACTCTTTTCTTAAACATCTACAAGCTGGGTGCCATGGCACTTGACTAATGCTGGCACACAGGGACTGAAGCAGGAGACTTCAAGGCCTCCTGAGCTGCACAGCTAGAGCCTGTCTCAAAGAGCTGAAGCTATAGACACGAGCAGGTGTATGCAAGACCAATCAATCCCAGGAACTGGAAAAAACAAGTTCACAGAACTTTCCGATACAGCATCTGTCATCCCCTTACTAGATAAAGGAGTATTCTGATTTTTCTCTCTCATGTCTTCTGAGAAATTTATAGTCTGCTTAGTTATTTAACTTTCTAGACTAATAAAATTTCCCAGAATCTCCTTATGGAGCTTTTCAGCTCTGACTTCTATAACAGGATCCCTCCTTCACTAAAACATTTGCTTGTTTGTTGTTGTTGTTTGTCCAGGTGATTCTAGGATACATTTTACATATAAAACCGGCCACTCACGGTAAGTTATGAAAAGTGTGTAGCTTCTCTGATAATGTACAAGTTCAGTTTCCACTCACACCAACTAGTTCTGCGTAAGCAATGTTCTAGTGTATCATGGCTAATGTTAGGCGCTCTCTCTGTACATCTATCTGTTTTTAAAAAATTAGAGGAGCATCTATGTCTTTTCTCCAGGACAGGGTTATATGGTTGTCTGTGGTAAACCTGGGCCATCACCTGCTTAGAAGTATACTCACTTCTACTGCAATATATCCCTCTATTCTCTATAGCTACTTCCACATCCTGGTAGCTGGGTAACTAAGCTGTGGAAAAAAAAAAACAAAAAAAAAAAAACAAAAAAAAAAATCCTGTCTGTACGGCTTAAGCTAGAGAGGTGGCCTGAGGGTTAAGAACACTGGCTATTCTTCCAGAGGATCAGGGTTCAATTCCTAACACTCAAATGGCAATTCACAGCTGTGTGTAACTCCTGTTCCAGATCTGACACCCTCACACAGACATACATACAGGCAAAACACCAATGCACAGGAAATTAAAATCAATTTTTTTTAACATTAAAAAAAAAAAAACTGTATGACTCATAACGTCTGGAAAGCTCTTAAGTATCAGCTATTTGGACCTTCTACAGAAAGTCTGATGACCCCCCAATCTAGAGAACATGTTATATCAAGGTTGGATATTAGGTACCATCAAGTATCTTCTCTAATAATTATTACAGTTAATATATATTTTCCCCTTTGGCCAAATAGAAGATAAATTATATTAATAGGCCCAGGGAACTACACTGTGACTGCATCCAGGGACAACTGGGCTCAGAAAGAGCTTTCAGCTTGGAAGCTGTTTTGTATTGTAGAGGGTTTTTTTTGTTTGTTTGTTTTGTTTTTTTGGTTTTTTTTTGGTTCTTTTGTTTTGTTTTTGAACAATGCCCAAATTTGTCCTAACAGTTGTCTTCCGAGTAGCCACCAGCTTCTGAGCAGCGAGCTTTCCTTGTGAAGCACTTCTTGCCTGCCCGTAACAACAGGCTTCTTCCTCTGAATTCTCGTATCTGACATATACTTCAATTCTCCCTCCCCAGACTCAATACAGGAGAAAAAAAAAAAAGAGCCATGCTCAGAGCCTGTAAGTTTCCTTCTCAAACCCCTAAACTCTCTGTATCTGAGTGGCGAGTGGTGGTGGGCTGCAGGCCTTTAACTTGCTGCCTCCATGGGCCATCTTGTCTTGTTTTTCTTTTCTTTTTTAAATCCTAAAGCTCTCTGGTATGTTCTTTCCAGAGAACAGACTCCTGTTGTCCTAGGGAGGTGGTGCATGGCCCAGCTCTGAGGCTGGGGGCATGTTGTTGTTTTAAGACAGGGTCCCTCTACATAACCCTGGCTATATACACTATATATAGACCAGGCTGGCCTTGAATGCCCAGAGCATTCCAGAGGTAGCCAGGAGTGTTCTAAAAAAGTCACTAAGTACCTGCTAATGTTTCTGTTGTTTTCTGCCATTAACCTGTCCCAACTTCAGAAATGCTGAGCATCTGTGCAATTCTTGAAAAATCAAATCATTAAAATACACAGTTGTTTAAGCATCAAATAATGAGGTCATCTCACAGACACTCTATTACAAATGAAAATCAGGGGTAGTTTGATGAATTTAACTGAAGCAGAGGAAGTTTTTAGAATGCATTACTTATTGGCCTTTCCTAGATGTAAATTTAATTCACATACATCGTTATGAATAAAGTTATACTGACTAATGAATTTGATATAATGTCTAGGGTCTCTTTCAGCAGCAAGAGCCAAAGAAGCTATGAAATTGGGTTCGTTTTTAATATTAAATTCCATGACTTTCCCAAACAAGTCTCTTTCTCTTGTGGGACAGGATCTTACTATGTAGCTCAAGCTGGCCTTAAACTGGCAATCTTGCAGCCTCCAGAGTGCTGGGATTACAGATATCCCCCAACCAACCCAGCTCTAGTCCAGCCTAGAAATAAGGACCTACACTCCAGCACCAGGTCTTTTAAAACCAAAGTACCTTTACTCCTGGAAGACCTCTTCCTTCCGGCTGGTTCTGCTGGTTCTGCTGGTTCTCTGGTTCTCTTTCTCTTAGCTGCTTTGCCTTGCACTTGTCCAGACCCAGAATCAGAGTCAGAAGAGTCAAGCTTGGACTGCCGATGCCTCCTGGACTTGGACACCTTGGGAACATAAACCCAGTTACTCACAGTGAAGAACAAAATGGTCCGAGGGCAGAGCACAGGAGTGAGGAGAGCAGGCACCTGACATTGACCGGGCCCTTTACCACACAGGCTTGGACTACACGTAACTGGACAACCAGATTCCTGCAACTGCCTCGCCACCAGCTCACGCTGGCTTAAAAGGCCACTGCTGTCATGGAGAATGATAATGAACCACAGACAGAGTCCGAAGTCAGGTCTCACTCAGAAATATTTCCTCCAGGTACCTCCCATGGTTTGCCTAGCTCCAGGTATGACCACACGTGACCCAGACTGGTCAAGACGGGTTTCATATCCCCACAACACTGTGACTATTCACTGTGTTTTAGAACTGTAACTACCAGGAAGGAAACACCAGCTTTGAATCTAATGCCAGAATCAGGAACAGCACTGAAGAGACAGGAAAAGTGAGGAAGGAAGATCAATCCTAACAGTACCTAAGACCAGCAAGCCAAGGGTTTTGTTGTTGTTGTTGTTGTTGTTGTTGTTTTGAGACAGGGTCTCTCTACATAACCCTGGCTATATACACGATATAGACCAGGCTGGCCTTGGATGCCCGGAGCATTCCAGAGCACTGGGATCAAAGGCATGCACCACCACGCCTCCCGGACGTTTTAATTGAATCAGCTCACAAATCCCTTCACTTGCTTAATCAAGTGTTTTCAGTTACTGGTAAGTACATTTCTGGTATCAATGAGTCTCCAAAAGCAAGTCTGTAAGATGCCAGCTGCACCTCAAGAGGGAAAAGAACTACAGCCCTGCAATGATACACTACAACAACTGGTGGGGTATAATGTAATTAGATTTTCAGAGTTATGTGATGTCATAAGATACACATCAGACATTATTCGGCAACAAATTCTCTTCATACATAAAGAGAACTCTGGTTAAAAGGAACTGGATACAACCCACTTATCTTCTCTGGCGTGCCTTCAACTCACCCATTTACTGTGACAGTCCTATAGCAATCATGTACAGATAACCAACCGAGAGTCATCCTAAACATCGGTTATTAATAGTTGGAAAATGATAGCTTGCTTTCCTGTAATACAGATTCACAGAAAAAAAGCCCAAGAAAAACATAAAATTAAGAATGTACTTATCAGTACTCACTTCCTTCCAATACTCCAGTAAAATAAAAAAGAACTCAGAAAAGAACAAAAACAGACGTACACTGGAAACAACACAATTATAATTTTGCATAGGAAAGTGGGTAATAGCCGACTTAACAGAAGAAAGGTTAAAAAAAAAAAAGCAAATGGCCACACAAAGAAACTCATTACAAGACAGCCAGCCTCACTAGGAACTGCACTAAAACCACAGGGAGACACAGTGACACTCTACACAGGGAACCGTGTCCTGCCCCCAGCCTCACCGCTTCCCTAGAACAACGGGAGTCTATTCTCTGGAAAGAACATACCAGACAGGTTTAGGATTAAAAAAAAAAAAAGAAAGAAAAAAGAAAATAAAAACAAAACAAAACAAGACAAGATGGCCCGTGAAGGCAGCGAGTTAAAGGCCTGCAGCCCACCACCACTCGCCACTCGGATACAGAGGCACCTGAGGAGCTCCAACCTGCTGGAACAAAGCCAAGAGAACAAGAAACAGAGACCAGAATAAAAAGAGCAAAGGATTCACAGGAAGCAGGAGGAAACATCCTGTTAAAAATTAAAACTGTAATTAAATTATTATCCTTAATGACAGACATTAAAAAGGGCAAAAGTATTTTCAAAGAAACATTCAGAGAATAAGAATATTCTCAGTTAGGAAAAAAAGAAGTCAGTACAAAAACTAAGAAACAAAGTGAATCAACAACAAAAATCAAGATGACATTTAAGAAACATCCTAACAGAAATGGACCAAAAACAGCAAAGGAAAAAAAACAGGGTCAAGGAAAAAAATGGTACAATACAAAATATTAATTTAAAGAAATTCCTCAGCACAAAGCCCTCAGACTGAAACCATGTCCAGGCGAACGCCAATGATTAATAAAAACCCTGATTACGGTGCCAAGGGTGGACAAAGAGCAAACTCCCAGAGGGCAGCCGAGGACAGGGAACACTCCTTTGGAGGAGGACTCCAGTGGTCGCTCGCTGGTCAGGCGGTGGCCGGCTGGCACGGCTGGCACTGACTTTCCAACGGTACATATGGATTACGTAGATGAAAACTAAGGTGCCACGTAGGAAAGAACTTACTAAACAAGGGACGTACCTGGGCCACAGCTGAGAACGCCTTTGCTTTTATTTTCGCTAAAGACACTGCTCTTTCACATCTCTGAAAGGAAAATAAACAAGGAAAACCAAGTTGAAACACAAACCTTAGGGAAATTATGAAAATCCAAGGACCTGTCCTCAGGACTAAGATTGCTAATGTAAACATCGGTAAGAAATCACACGTGACACCCTCTGCCAGCCACATGGCAGGTGACATAATGCCATCCTCATTGGTGGACCATTTCCTTCAAGGCTCATGGAGGAAGGAGTAACAAAAGCCTTAGGTTAAGCCATTCCCTCATCTGCCTGTGCCTAAAGACGGCTCCACAGGTCAGATGAAACACTGGATACAAGCCTTACCTGCCCGAGAACTCACAGCACCTCCCGTCACTCTGTCCCACCTGCTCAAATCGCTAATATCTCACTCCTGACCTGACCTCTGAGTGACCTGCACAGTTCATGTGAAGAACAGACTAGCAACCACAAAACACACAGAATGGACTTTTCCTGTGTTTTCATAATACGGCCCAAGGGTCATAACACTTATGAAGCAGAATTAGTCACACATAAAGGGAAAGACGCATTAACAGTCTGCTGACCTCTGGCTCCTCTGAAGTGCCTTCGCCATTCACTTCTCCATCTTTAAGTTTGGGTTTTAAGGAGGGATTCTGAAAGAATAAAAATTGTGTTTACATATGATTATGTATACATATTTATAATTCTGTTAATTATAGATAATTAGTAGATTACAATTTTAACAGTGAAGAATGTTTACTTTTTTGGGTTTTGTTTTTGTTTTTTGGTTTTTGGGTTTTTTTTTGGTTTTCTTCCACACAGGGTTTCTCTGTGTAGCCCTGGCTGTTTGTAGACCAGGCTGGCCTCGAACTCAGAAATCTTCCTGCCTCTGCCTCCCAAGTGCTGGGATTAAAGGCGTACGCCACCACTGCCTGGTCAATGTTTACTTTTAGTTACTGTAAAACCGTAAGGTAGTTTCAAATTACTGCAGACTGTCCTACTGCTGTGCTAAAGACCATGGCCAAAAGCACCTCACAGCTTCCAGTCTACCATGAAGGGGGTCAGGGCAGGACTCAGGAGGCCTGGAGACAAGAACTGAAGCATAAGCCAGAGGGGAACTCTGCTTACTGGCTTGGTCCCCGTGACTTGCTCCGACTACTTCTTTGTACCACCAGGACCACTGCCAGGAGCAGTACTACCACAGAGGGCTGGGCCCTCCTACACCAATCAGTAATCAAGAAAATGCCCCACAGACTTGTCTACAGACCAATCTAATGGAAGCATTTAACACAATTGAGGTTTCCTCTTTTCAAATGACTCTAGCTTTCCTCAAGCTAACAGAAAACTAACCAGCACACTGTCTACGATTAAGATTACAAAGGTTCATGCTGGGAAGAAAGCTTAGTGGGTTAGGGCATCCACTGCCACCCTGAGGACCAGAGTTCAATCCCGGGGCCCCACATGCTAGAATGGAAAACCAACTCCTGTGTGTTGTCCTCTGACCTCTAAGCACTCAATTCACAAGCACACAAACAAGTAATGGTGAAAACATTTTTCAGACCAAAAAGTTTCAACAGTTCTAGAAATCACTGTTAAATTACCTAAGCTTCCCTAACTAATGAAGAATTCCATATACCTCCTGTGGCATTAAAAAAATGGCTGGGTATACACAACTTTAATCCCAGCACTGGGGGTGGGGGGGAGGGCAAAAGGATCTCTGTGGAGTTCAAGGCTAACCTGGACTCCACGTGGGGGGGGGGGGGAAAGGATCTCTGTGGAGTTCAAGGCTAACCTGGACTCCACACTAGACTCACATTACTGAGTTCAAGGACTGAATAAGGAGAACATGCCTAAAAGTAAAAAAAATAAAAAAAACCATGGTATGGTGGTTTGAATATGCTTGGCCAATGGGAAGTGGCACTATTAGGAGGTGTGGCCTTTTTGGAATAGGTGTGGCCTTGTTGGAGGAAGTGCACCACACTGTGTAGGCAGACTTTAAGGTTTCCTACTGCTTAAACTCAGCCCAGTACTAAAGAGAGCTTCCTCCCGGCTGCCTTTGGATCAAGATGTAGAACTCTCAGCTTCTCCAGGACCTTATCTGCCAGAGTGTGGCTGTGCTTCCACCATGATGATAATGGACTAACCTGTAAGCCAGCCCCAACTAAATGCCTGCTTGCCTTTGTAAGAGTTGTCTTGGTCATAGTGTCTCTTCATAGCAATGAAGTCCTGAGACACATAAGTAAGCCACACAAGAGAGACAATGCTGGAGACAGAGAAGAGCCTCACTTGGGTTCAGTGTCCCCTACTACACAGAAGTGGAGCTGGTGGGATCAGGCCCTCAGATTCTTAAGAAAAAGTCGTTTTCCAAAATTTTAGATGTAGCCCACTAATATTTACATGTTGGTAACGAAACCCAAGTTTTACAACAATGTTAGAATTCTGCACCAAACAAAATTAAACTAAAAATAGTTCAACATTTACTCTCCCCCAAGCCCATTTGTAAGACCGAAGAATGGCATGTCCTGAGCCTAGTAGGACTAACGAGGCCTAATGAGGAAGGTATGCCCTCTAGTCTTCAGTCCACGGCATGTGACCTCTACAGCACTGCAGACTTAAACATGTGCGCATAGCACACGGAGGACAGCGGCAGACAGAGCTTACCTTCCTTTCTTTGTGCCACTCCTGATGCTCCAAAACTATGTTCTTAATGTTGTCAAAAAAATCCTCCTTTACCAGACTGAGGGCTTTGTCCGGCATGGACTTGTCTGCCGAAATAGCATGCTTCATATTCTGATAATGGTCGTGAACATTTAGCATTTCCTAAAAGTGAGAAGAGGATTTCTTTATTTCTTGTGCAATGTGGGTTTTTTTTTTTTTTTTTTTTTTTTTTTTTTAAACAGATTGTTTTGTTTTATCCTGCTCTATAGCCCAGGCTGGAAGTACAGGCATGTGCGACCAAGCCTGGTCCTTTATTTCTATCTTTGATGACAATCTTTTTTTTTTTTTCCTTGAGACATGGTTTCTCTGTGTGGCCCTGTCTGTCCTGAAATTCACTCTGTAGACCAGGCTGGCCTCAAACTCAGATCTGTATGCCTCAGAACTCCCAGATGCTGGTATTAAAAGTGTGCACCACTACTGGTTGGCTTAATGACAATCTTAAAGGCAAACTAACTCAAAATATAATTACTTCCCAAAGTGACTACAAGTTGCAGGATATATGCTAAAATCATTACAGGAACTCTCAGTATCAAGTTAATGAAGTCATAACCTCAACATATTAACTGTCAACGAAGCCACTTCCCCAGCTTCAGGACTGTAAGAACAAACTCACCTCCAACACATCAGAAGTGATAAGTTTCATTACACGATCACTTGGGTCCTTAAATTTTTGTGTCACTTCAGTTTGTTGAACTTTTTTCTTCATTCTACATGAAAGCTAAATACAAAGAAATGCCTTTTAAAATGATTCTCTTGGGCTGGAGAGGTGGCTCTGTGGGCAAAGGCGCTTGTTTGGCAAGCCTGGTCATCCAAGTAGATCCCGGGAATCCCCATCAAGATGAAAGGAGAGACTAAACACCACAGTGGTCCTACTGTGTACAAGCATGCACATGCATGACCACCTACATACATTACCAAATACACAAATATGCATAACAGTGACATTTTTCAAAACTGAACTGTTAAATGGGCATCTTTAAAGGAGTAAATTTACACAAGAACAGCTCTCCCTGCACACTTGTTAACCAGCCCTTCTCAGAGTCCACTGGGTTTTTCTAAATAGTAGATGCATCACTGAATGCTATAGAGTCTGCCCAACTCAAAAAGTCACAGGATTTCCCAGGAGACTGTCTGCTCTTCTAATCGACTGTCTCAATTGTTACGAAACTGAAGAAATGCTGGAATTTATTAGACGCTGCAATTTTTTATCAACTGAGATTTAAATTCCTTATTCTTCAAGTAAGCCCTCTTGACATTCGAACAGAGAAAGGCATGAGGCTGAGGAAATCAGCTCAGTGGCTGAGGACTGGCCTCTAATGTGTGCATGCGGCTTGGGGCCTATCCCTCCGCTCTAGAAAGAGATTTTAAAAAGCAGACAGAGATGCCAGATCTCTTCCTGCTCACAGTAATTAGCTTCACATGTGTCGTCCGTCCACAAACACCCTGCACTCAAGTACAGGGGCTCAATTCTGTCTGCAGGGAAAACAAAACAACCAGAAAATATTTTTCTTATTGCAAGAAAGCTACTACAGTTTTGAACACCACTAACAGACTTTCCATTTTCAAAAGAACAAAGCAGGCTCTGGACAACTGCTTGTTTTGAAAATAACTGGTTTTTTTTTTAAGCCGGGTGGTGGTGGTGGGGGCAGCCAGCCATGCCTTTATTTCTAGCACTCAGGAGGCAGAGGCAGGCAGATCTCTGTTCAAAGCCAGCCTGGTCCACATAGTGAGTTCCAGGACAACCAGGGCTACACAAAAAAAAAAAAAAAAACCCGTCTTGAAAAAAGAAAACAGAAAAGAGATGAAATGATATTTTAGGTAACGTACCAGCTTGGGCATTGCTGTGAAGTGGAAGGCTCTGTCGAGCCGAAGCTTCCTGAAAACAAAAGCTGCGTCAAAATGCTGTGCGTTTATCAAGTCTTGCTGAAATCTAATGACGTCATCCCAGTCCTTCAAGGCAACTCTGATCTACAGCGGGGGGGGGGGGGGGGGGGAAGCCACTCTGTGAATACACTGGATTCTTTTCCATAAACCTAAACCTAAACACTGCTATTTCCACTTAAGTCCTTTAATATTTAAACAAAATAAAAAAACAAAAGCAGTGTCTGGCACGTTTCTACCGAGGGACAGGGACAGTGATCACCAGGCCTCACCTTCTGCTTCGGCTGGCACAGCTGTGTGTTGTACAACCCGTACAGAAGATACAGAGCGCCAACTCTGATCTGGAACGTGTGTGGAGGTAAAAAGTAGCGCCATGCCAAAGCTAAAGCTTCTTTGGCAAACATGTTCTTTTTTAAATTTCTCATTTTGCCACTGTAAAACAAAGAGGAAATATTTCCACTGTTAAATAAATATGGACAAAGGCCACTGGAGGCATATACTTCTGAAGTCTATACACTTCTGTAACCAACCACTAGGAACTAGATGGAGAAGCCACACCCGACCCTCTTGTAAGTCAAGCAGATAAGCTTGACTTACAAGATAAGTGTAAGATAAGCTTATCTTCCACTGTCCTCAACATCACATACTGTCAGGTAACCATGCCACCAAAACACTAGCCTTGCTGCCAAACTGATGACTACAGAAAAAGCTTCAAATTCATAGGGTACTTAAAACATTTAATATTGAAATAATCGTGTTGTTACAGACTCAATCGCTGTGTATTTTAATCTACATTATACGTTTCCCCAGTAGTCTCCATGATTTTCATCATTTTCTGTCCACAAGAAGCTTAAGTGAAAGTTAGAGAGATAGCCCAATCTAACCCATCTTCCCATTCATCAGAGCACAAAAGCAAGTCTGAAAAAGGAAACAATGAGAGTGACTTTGAGTGTATCATCAGAGTGTTCTGTGACAGGCCTTAAAGTCTCAAAACAGGAAGTTGGGGGTGGTGGCCCAGACTATAATCCCAGTACTCTGGAGAGAGAGGCAGGACTGCCACAAAGTAAATCTTTAAATACAACCTTAGCTAAAATGCCTCAAAACACATTTAACTCATGAAAACAACTAACATTCACATAATTATAAATATGTTGCATTTCTCATGTTAATAACAGCAAAACAAAACGGTAAAGACATAAGCACCTTGGCTAATATAATCCACTACATCTCATTACAAATGGGGAAGGAGACCACTTTGGCTCTCAAACAATAAATATGATAAGTACAGTAAAGAACACAAAAGGTAGTGTTGAGACCAAAATGATTCCTAAAGAAAATCCAGCCAGAGTGAGGGGGAGTGAGGGGGAGTGAGGGGGGAGCAGTGTTGCACGCCTTTAATCCCAGCTCTTAGCAGGCAGAGGCAGGGGGATCTCTGTGAGTTTGAGACCAGCCGGATCTAAACTGTCCTCAGTTCTAGGACAGTTGGGGCTTCACAGAACAACCCTGTCAGAAAAGAGAGAGAGAGAGAAACAGAGACAGAGACAGAGACAGAGAGAGAGAGAGAGAGAGAGAGAGAGAGAGAGAGACTGACTGACTACTACTTCTCTAGTGGAGCAACCTAGAAAAACTTCCTTGGTGTTGCCCCCACCTCTTAAGTACAGTGAAAAGTAAGGATTTTAGAAACAAAGAAGACAACAGGTTGTGTAAGGTGGTGCACACCTTTAATCCCATCTACCTGGTATTTTCCAGGCCAACCAGGGCTGTATAATAAAACCCTGCTTCAAATAATGATGATGATGATGATGATAAGTTTTAATTCAATTTAAAAAGTAAACAGGAAGACATAATAGATTTAGATTTTTTAAAAGATGGGGTCTCATTTTCCAGCCCAGGCTGACCTCAAACTTGCAATACCCCTGCCTCAGCTTTTTTTTTTTTGGTTTGGTTTTTCGAGACAGGGTTTCTCTGTGTAGCCCTGGTTGTCCTGGAACTCACTCTGTAGACCAAGCTGGTCTCTAACTCAGAAATCCACCTGCCTCTGCCTCCCAAGTGCTGGGATTAAGGCGTGCGCCACCACTGCCCGGCTTCTGCCTCAGCTTCTTGATCACTCTAATTATAAGCCTATGACACACACTTAGTAAAATTAACTTCCTCTAAGCCTCAGTTTTCTAGCCTCTAAAACACAGACACTTATGCCTGCTTTTCAGAGCTCTTCGTTAAGTATATTAGACCATGAATGCATTATAGTCAACTACATAAAACATCAGCTGCACAACAGATAATATTTTAACTACATAAAACATCAGTTGCACAACAGATAATATTTTTTTGTTGTTTTGTCTTTTGAGACAGTGTCTCCTGCAGAATTCTCTTTGTAGCTAAGATGACCTTGTATTCCTGGGCTTGATTCACCCCACATTCTGGGCTTAGAGGAATGCAGCCCCACAACTGGCTAATTTCATCCTCTGTAATAATTTACAACTTCATTTGTAACAATTTACAAACTACATAGTAATTTACACCAATAGTATAAGAAGTTCTATTTTATTCAGCAAAAGTTCTAGTAAGATTTTATTCAATCATTTACTCTTTTCAAGAATTTATATGGTATGGTAACTAATACAAATATCATATTCAAACCTGGGCAAAGTGGTGAATGCCTGACCTTAGAACAAAGAGGCAGGCAGATCTCAAGGCCAGTCTGGTATAATAGCAACTTTCACAATGAGGGCATGTCCCAAAAACAAGTAAAACAAGTTAAAAACAAGGCATACCACACTAATCACATCACTGTTATCACAAAGTTGAGTCTAAGAGGGAAATCAAAAAGTAGTAATAACTCTGAACACTAATTTCACACGTAGAACCACAAAATATATTGGTTCATTTCATTCCCACACTATCGTGAAGTATTATTATCTATTTTACAGACAAAAAAGTTTGTCCCAGATCTGGGGGAGAAGAGTTGGGAAGCTGTATTCAAACCCTGATGCCCAGGACCTCATCGCCTCAGCTCTTCACCGTTATCCAAGACTGCAGCTCCAATTACGGAAATAAACTCTGACAGGTGAGATAAGCACTTCAGGCTGGGGATAGATAGAACTGCCTCAGTCCGGAAGGACAAAAAAAAAAAAAATTCCCTAAAGAACTGTCATTTGGGTTCAAATATGACTGGCGAAGTGGACAAGCAAAAGGAGATGAACATTTCCCAGGCTAGGAAACGCCAGTGGAGTACCAAAAGCAAGAGAGTGAGTGCAAGGTACGAGCACTGGAAATGAGGCTGGGGACTGAGGCAAAGGCGGCTACCGGGCTCAGTTTGGGCTTTCTCCACCTAAAGGCGATACACAGAGATTCAAACCCGCACTTCCAACGTCAGCTGTGGCATGCTAAGTGAATCCGTTCCTGGAGGACCCTGGGTCGGTGTGAATACTTTGTTTCTAACTGTGGATTCATTCAGGGAAAACAAGATTGGAGGAGGTCGAAAGGCAAAGGTCTGGGTGAGGATGGAGGTTGTGGAGATGCAGAGGGGCGAGCCCTCAGAGCACAAGGGCAATCCACGGAGACCGCCCAGGCGGAGGTCGCGGACCCAGGCTGCGTCCCCCTCACACCCGAGGGTGAGGCACACCCACCAGAAGATGGTTGCAAACTTCATGCTACGCCAGAGCTCCGCAAAGTCCTCGAAGCGCACGCTGTCCATCTCTTGGAAGCGGCTGAGCAGCGTCTCGCAGTCAGTCTGCAGGCCCGGAGAGGTCCCCACGCCTTCAAGATTTCCAGCGCCCGTGGGACGGGTCCCGGCGCCCAAAGGAGTCCCCATGCTCGCTCCGGGACGGGGCATCCCGGCTGCCCAGAAGGTCCTGTAGCACCGCCCCAGTACGTCACGCACGCGCACTCCGTGATGTAGTATCCGGGACCTTAAGCCCCGCCTTTATCCGGGTCTTTCCTGTCGCCTGCGGCGCTTCTTGCGCATGCGTGAATGCTAGATGCTTTTAGTCTATGGAGCCTGGCTGCTTGAGAGGCAGAGGCAGGAGGATTTCTGTGACTTACAAGCCTGTCTGGTGTATGTATCGGGTTTCAGGTCTCCACAGAGAGCGCCTCAAAATAAATAAGCAAGTAAATAAGTAAATAAGACCCTCAGGTAGGTAGGTAGGTATATAGGTAGATAGATAAAATAATAAAAGTGCCCGCTAACACACTCGGTAGAACATGAAGACTCGATTTCAACGAACAGCACCCAAAAGGATTTGAGGTCTTTATTGCCTCCTGGCATATGTAAACTACATTTAGCCTGCCAGTCTTTTTTAAAGGGACCCTACAGTAGCAACCACCCTAACCTCCCTCCACGTGGGAAGATGATCTAAAGAGAACTTCTTAGGAAAGGAACTCCCTTGGTTCTTCCTCATTGGCAAGATCCCTTACATTCTATAGTTACTTAATTGAGTGATTAATTTGTGGCTCTCCAAGTAATATGCAACCACTTTGGGCAACAGTTGCGTTTCTTACCCTTGTTGCCTTTGACAATCTAGCACAGTACTGTGTCAGGAGCACCTAATCGACACACTTATTTGGCTGAAGTAGCTCTCTAGAAATCCCACTTTTTAGCTTCTCCCAGGCGCTTGTTATGGGTTAGCATTCTGTATTTGAACTGTATTTCTGTTTTGAAGGCATACTAATCTTTAGAAAAGTTATTCTGGGGTGTGCTTGTATGGATGCATTTATTTTATTTGCAATGGTGTGTGTGGGGGTGTGTGTGTTGGGGTTCAAAATTCGCCACCCAAACCATACAAAGACTGATCTTAAGCAAAAATAGTTTATTGAACATTGAATACTGAACATTCAGAACAGCAAAAAAAGACTCGGAAGCCTAATTGTGGTACCAGTCTGTTCTCAGGGTAGACTTTTTATAGGAGAAATCAGGTTCAGACGTTTAAAGGGCAAGGAGGAGGCAGCTGACATACTAGGCAAAGTAACTGTTAAGCTCATTGATCAAGTACAGTAAGGGGGATGATGAACAGGGGGATGATGAACAGGGGAATTTCAGAGCATTGAGATAACAGAACATGCATGTTATAATCATAACTTTTGGGCTTATTAGTAGCATTCTTCAGTGGCAGCAACAAAAACCACAGTGAGCTCATAGAAAGATACAGGAAGGGCTTCCCAATGGTCAGCTCTGACTTAAGCTATTTTAGACATAACAGTTCATATTGACCGTTGATTTGATGGGTCCTATGTAAAGTTTTCTAGAATTTCTTATGATTAGCCAACCTCATACAGAACAGTCATACAGAACAAAACAGGGTAAGTGATCAGCATGTCCTTGCTGTAAGCCCAGTCACTTCTCTGTGTCAGTGACTGGCAGGCACGTTACAGCAACAATATGAAATAGCTGGCAGGCAGGGAACAAAATGGCTACAGCTATGCTGGGGAGGTTGGGGTGAGTGTTAGACTATAACATGTTCTTCTTGTTTTCTTGGCGTTGTGTTTAGGGGTGTGTGGTGGCCATGACATGTACGTGGAGACTAAAGCACACTCTGGAACAGTCACTTCTCCCCTTCTGAACAGGGATCCTGGTATTCTTAACTCAAGTCTCAGGTTTTCTCTTGCAAGAGTTTCACTAAGTCATCTTACTGGCTCAGTTTTTCTTTTTCTAATTAGTATTCTTTATTCATTCATACATTAATTCACATATCCATTTCAAAAGAGATCCTTACCTGGAACCTCCTAGATAGCTCAGGATAGCTTAGAATTTGAGATTTTCCTGCCTCAGCCTCCCTGGTCCTGGGATTGCATGTGTTCACTGCCGTGTAGGACAAATTTTAGCTTTAATTGGCAATAATTCTACCTATTCTGGGTTATAATATAATATTTTGATTTTTTATATATGGTGAGAAGATCAAATTGGGCTAACTTACCACCAGTATCTCCTTACTTTAAAAAAATTCTTTCTTAATTTATTTTTTGCATTTTCATATATATACCTGGTTTGAGTTGCCCCTCCCCTACCCCTCCTCTCCTCCTGCCCCTGAAGAATGAAAAATTATAAAAATCATTTTTATAGAATATATACATATATAGATGCCTTTTAAGTTCTTTTAGGGACATGGAAAATTTTCTCTGAAACAAGCCAGGCCAGTTCCAGGAACTGGCTGTAAGGAGTGAAAGGAGGTAAAAACACAATGACAGGACTGTGGCTTTACAGCTGGAGCTAGTGAGAATAAATAGTTGATAAATGACAAGGTAGGGCAGTGACTTGGTGAAACCACATTTTTTGAGAAAATGATTGTACTGGGTAATTTCCGTGGCCATTAACCTTTTAGGGTGGGTTTCTTTGGAATGTATCACTATTCTCATGTTATGTATCCTTGGCAACCTCTTACCCCCTCCCCACTCCCCTGGTTTGTGGTTTTGCTCTTTAAAAGACCCCGGTACCCATCACTCAGGGCCAAACCTTGCTTGCTCTTGCGAGAGAGCTTGAGGTTTGACCGCCGGCTTATTTCCCTAATAAACCTCTGCCGTTTGCATCCAGGTACGGTGTCTTGCGAGAGTTCTTGGGTGGCCACAATTTCCCCGAGGTTTGAGTAAGGGTCTCCCTAATTTGGGGGTCTTCACCCCCATTCCCACTTAAACCCTCCCATTCTCTCTTGCGGTTTCCTATCACAGAGGCTGTTCTCCTTCACTCTTTTGAAGCTCAATTTGTTTCTCTCTCTCTCTCTCTCTCTCTCTCTCTCTCTCTGTGTGTGTGTGTGTGTGTGTGTGTGTGTGTGTGTGTGTGTGTGTGTTATTATGTAGCTCCAGCTGGCTTGAAATTTGCTATTTGGTCAGGCTGGCCTCAAACTCACAGAGGTTCCCTGCCTTGGCCTACCTCCCCAGTGCTGATATTAAAGGCATGTCGCCTCTCCTTATATTTCTTTGTTGCTGAAATTACTTCCCTGTAGGAAATATAAACAAAATTTATCTCAACCTAAAGTCCCAGTGACAAACTGAGGCATGATTCTACCAAAGTTTATACTGGGTAATCAATGGCTTTATTGGGCTTCCTTACAGAGAATGGATAAGGCTGCTTACAGGGGTGCGGGTGCTCCTACTCACAAAGGTCCTATCTGAAAAGCCTTTAGCGAGCAGAAACAAGACCTCACCATCCCCTGGTCTTCCCCAGCCTATATACTCTATCCCCTCCAGAGACCCTGTTCAAGTAGAGCAAAGCTGTATACCTGTATAACTAGCATGATAATTTGTAAGTGGGCATAACTGAGCTCCCCCAGATAGAGTTTGCTTGGTTCAAATGCCCCCAGACCTTAGCATAACTGACACAATGGAAGAACCATTCAGGCCTTGGAACCCAGCAGGTAGACAGCAAGCACCCCCTGCCAAAAGAACATAGACCTACTCCAGCAAAGTCCACAGCTCTGTCAAAGTCTCTAAATGCACTAACCTAGCTTTTGGCTTCTGCAGCTCTGTCTGCTTCTGACTAACTGAGGTGTTCTTGCTAACTGAGCTGTGTTCACCCAGCATGTGTTTGTGTGTTTGTTTGTTTGTTTGTTTGTTGGAATTAAAAGCTTACCCTCTGAAAGGCTCAGGACTATGAATACCCAGTATAGTTGCCAACCTGCTAATAAAGAATTTCTATTGGCTTGAGCCTGTGTCTGAGTGTTCTTTTCTGGTGGACACCCCACAACAATGCACAATGTTCTGAATCTCTCATCTCACTTCTAGCCAGCCTTTCATCATCATGACAAAATACTTGATATAATTTGTTACCAGTCAGCTGGCTTGAGTCCTTTTGCTGTAGTTAGAAAGAAGTCATGAACAAGATTTGACACTCTAGGCCCCTGAGTACCAAAAGTTGATGATGGCTTGGTACAACAGCTTCAGAAAGCTTGTCACTTCAGCTCATAAACACTGTAAGTTTGGGAACTGAGAGTTAGCTCAGTGGTTACTTATGGCTCTGAGCCCCAGAAGCTAAGAGACTTACAATTCCAGGTGCTCAGGAAGATGTTTACTGCTTTAGGCCTTTGTTACCTGAGTCTGGCACGCCATTGTTGGCACACTTCCCATCTCTCTACAGCTACTCATATTAACAGCACTTAGTGTCAGCTCCAGTCTTAGGAGTTGACACTCTTGGCCTCTAACAGTGGCTGCTGTTACAATTCTCAGTACTGGCCACTGGAGCCCTAAATCCCCAATAGTAGCTCGCTCTTAGGGTTTTACCGCTGTGAACAGATACCATGACCAAGGCAACTCTTATAAGGACAACATTTAATTAGGGCTGGCTTACAGGGTCAGAGGTTCAGTTCATTATCCTCAAGATGTGAGTATGGCAACATCCAGGCAGGCATGGTACAGGAGGAGCTGAGAGTTCTACATCTTCATCTGAAGGCTGCTAGTGGAAGACTGACTTCCAGCCAGCTAGGGTGAGGGTCTTAAGCCCATACCCACAGAGACACACCTACTCCAACAAGGCCACACCTCCTAATAGTGTCACTCCCTGGGTCTAGCATATAAAAACCATCACAAGCTCCTTGCAGATCTTTGGGTTCTGGGTCCTTCACTCTTGCAGCTTGGAAGAAATCTGGAACTCTCTCAGTGATAACAGCCTACGCTTTTCCACTTGTGGTCTTCAAAGCATTCCATCTTCTGCAGTCTTGCTCAGCTTCTCTTGCCCTCTCTCCTTCCACTGTCCTTCACCACTTCGGATACCTCAGCTCCATGACAGTT